>NC_040027.1:20046940-20346940 GCF_000972845.2 Larimichthys crocea
CATGACAAGAATTGTGTGGGTGAAAATCACCCGACGTTGGTGTTCTAGGGTTAAGCAAATCTATTGATAGAAATTAATTATAATATGCATAACTATATTTACATTTGTGTGTAATCTTTATGTTTTTATGACAGTAATCCACCGCGCTTATTATTATTGAGTGTGCCTGAAAGAGCACACTCTATGCAAGATGTTAACATGCTAATGTTAATTGCTAGCGCATCACCGCTAACATGCTAATGATAATTGCTAATGTTAACATGGTAACGTTAACCTGCTAATGTTAATTGCTAGTGCGTCAGCACATCAGCGTTAAAATGCTATTGTTAACATGCTAATGTTAACATGCTAATGTTAACATGCTAATGTTAACATGCTATTGTTAACATGTTAATGTTAACATGCTAATGTTAACATGCTAATGCTAACATGCTAATGTTAACATGCTATTGTTAATTGCTAGCACATCAATGGTAACATGATAAATGCTAACCCGCTAAATGCTAACATGCTAATGTTAATTGCTAGTGCGTCAGCGCATCAGCGTTAACATGCTATTGTTAACATGTTAATGCTAACATGCTAATGTTAAAATGCTAATGCTAACATGTTAATGCTAACATGCTATTGTTAACATGTTAATGCTAACATGCTAATGCTAACATGTTAATGCTAACATGTTAATGCTAACATGCTATTGTTAATTGCTAGCACATCAGCAGTAACATGCTAAATGCTAACATGTTAATGTTAACCTGCTAATGTTAATTGCTAGTGCGTCAGCGCATCACCGTTAACATGCTATTGTTAACATGCTAATGTTAATCGCTAGCACATCAGCGCTGACATGCTAATGTTAACATGTTAATATTAACATGGTAATTGCTAGCACGTGTCTAAATAAACATGATAAAAATGACTATTTGAGGTGTGCTTTTTGAATACAGACCCCCGGCAACAGCCCACTCATCAGTCTCAAAATTTCTGCAGGAATTTTCTAGTACTGAATTTGCTGAGCAGTGTCAGTAATAATGTATGGGGGCGACGGGGCCAGAGTCAGGCACAATTTTATTATTGTTATTATTGTTATTGTTTTCTCATCGTCAGATAAAAGCAGGTAGAGAAGAGCAGTAATAATAACAATAACAACAACAACAACAACAACAACAATAATAAACAGCATGCAGCTTTGGGGTTCCTGTCCAAAGCCGGACGAGAGAACTGTTTGAGGTGAATATATGTTAACAATACAGGGCCAACCCCACCGTCATAAATGCTACATAACACTGTCACTATCATAAACAGTCACAATAAACGGCCGCTGTCGGGGTCGTGACAGTTGGCCTGTGACATGTTCGTGACACAGAGTTATTCTGAGGTAAACTAGAGTTGGCTAGTGTTGTACTGAGCAAATAAAACATCTATGTACTGTCTATCTATAGTGTTGTGACTGTGTCATATCCTGTTCCTGTGAGCACAGTTTTACTCTGCAGCTCATCTATACCTTGGCATAGCTTTGGCATTAGGAGGTAACATGTTAGCGCCCTGTTGTGGGCCGTTTGAGAACAAGCGTCTTTGTCCATTTCATGAACATTTAAGGGAGTGACTCCCATGGCCTTGGGCCTGTCAATGGTAGGGGTCTAGTAATGCAGAGTTTAAGTCGCTGTATATTTCAAAAATTTGACAAATAACAGTTTTCTATATGTGCTAATAATTTGAAGGGAAGCACCCATAGATGTGTAATTCTCTGGTTATTGTAATGTCTAATGCAGGTACGTCTTTTAAACTCCCATCTTTCAATTAGAGGGAGATCCACTTTGAAGTGCAGCTTCGCAGTCATAAAAACTTACATGAGCTTAAGCTTTAGCTTATTCCGATGGGAGAGAAGGTGCCTGTAGCATGAAGAACGACTATTATTATGTTTGACTTTTGTGTAAGTAAGTACTTAGCTTCACTGGCTGATTTGAGAATTTGACTTTAAAATGAGGACAGACTACAAAAATGAGCAAACAAGCAGATTCAGTATAACAATGAAGACAGATGACAAAAAGACACCAATGATATATTGTCCTAGCTTGTTCTGCTAATATAAAAAGGTATAAATAAACACATCCTGGTTTTTGGTTAAACACAGTTGAGATGAGAAAAATCAAGATGAAGAAAACAGGTTATGTTAAGAAACTCTTCACTTGTCTTTTTTTTTTGGGTACCTGAGATTCCAGTTGTCCCTCGCTTTTACGGATCTGAAGCAAGCACTCGTGACTGATCGACTGATTGAGGTTTGAGTCTTTACGGATGGAGTCGAGAGACATTCAAAGCGAGCAGAGGCTTTTTTCCAATCACCACAAACTAGATCCATGATGCCGTACTTTATCCCTACACCCGAACACACCTGGGCCTGAGGCTCAGCACGTTTATGTCACCACAGTCCATCAAACAGCCGCTCTTTAAAAAAGGCTTAAACAAGGTTGTGTAGCTAAGAAAAAGAAAGAAAGGCGTAGCTTAAAATTGGGCGAGTTATCCTTTACATACTTCTCCCGCAAGGAATTAGGCTTTTAATACCCATCTTGGAATGCACTATATATATTGATTATATATATATATACTGTATATTGTCGTTAATATAAGCAGGATTACTGTTGATAAATAGACAGTGGAGGAGCATCAGCAGAGGTCCTCACTGTAAAGGAACAGATTAATGAATCATTTCTGAAATTCAAGCATTGCACGCTTAAACATGTTCCTAAGCCTATAAATATGAAGATCCTCCTATGAAAACTGAAATTTATATATCCAGGTAAAGATCAGAGAGATCATTTCTTTTCTCCTCTCAATTTCATCCAGCCCTCTCTCTCCCTCACCCTCTGAGTTGCCCTATCCTGTCCACTGCATCTCTCTCTCACACACACAGACACATCATCTTCACCTTTACTGTATTGTCCTAGGGTCTAAACTAGCTCATAAGGATCAGCACTACAGTAGAATTGGGTAATCCGGGGGGGCATTGCTGGTGAGTGTTGTCTGAGGGCCTGTGTGGTCTTATTACTGTGACTGCCCAGACTGCACACTATACTTACAGCAATACAGGAATAGAGAAATCAATTACAGCAGGGCAGGACTGTGGAGGGATGCCTACTAATCTTTCTCTGCATCGTTCAGAGTTACTGAGACTGTCTGGGACAAATGTGTACCAGAGAAGATGAGAACAGTATGGTGCTATAGGACGTTTCATCCTGGGATAGTTATTAATAACAATTACCTCAAGTAATGCTGCATTTCTCTCATACGTGAATAATAATACACAATGTGACGAACCTGTGCCGACGTGTTCAAACTCATCTAAAGCCATTATTGAATAAATAAAAAAATGTAACAAAAAAAAAGAAGTAAAAAAGTAAAATGAGGTGGTGAGATATTTATTTTAAAAATATTAATAACTGAGGGTAAAATCAGAAGTCACTCTTCACACTTACATCTTAAAAATGAACACCATAAAAGAGATGATGAGGCCAAACAAAAACATCAGAAAACAGAAAAATAGCTGCCTGCACAAACATCAATAGAATAAGATTTACTGACTGTACATGTTTAATTTTCAAGATATGTATGTGCTGAAGTTATTGCCTTGCCTATGATCTTATTATTCAGTGATAGAAACATATACAAGTTGTAAGAACAAGTAAACATATTGCTCGCTGTCTGCACAAGATAATAACCTGTACAAGTCATGACTTTGGCTGGACAATATAAAATATCATCCTTCAAGCCTCTGGGGCTTCATGCATTTCAGATTCCTTCACATCACAGTTGTGGAAACAATAAAAATCAGAAAGTCATCATTTAGCGCATCTTTAACGCGCACACACGCACACGTGCTGTATATGCGCGTGCGTCAGTAGTAGCTATGGAAATAGAACGGTCACGTGCAGACGAGGTCATATATAAGGCCCGCTGACCTTTCGCACGTTCTCACTTTGCTCGTGAACTTGACCCGGAGTCGACCTGCTTGCAAAGACTGACCGCGTGGAAAACCTACCGGACAACCGAGAGGAGAAGAAGGAGAAGAAGGAGGAGAAGGAGAAAGAGGAAGGAAGAAGAAGGGCAGAGAGAGAAAAAAGGAAGGAGGAGAAGAGGAGCGAGGGAAGCAGAGAGGAGAGAACGGATGAGAGACGGAGCGAGGATGTTTATTTTCACTTATTTACAGTTGGCATAGAAGAAGGAGAGAAGGAGCGAATAAAGGAAGGGGAAAAGAAGAAGACGAAGACGCCAGAAAAAAAGCAGAAGGAAAAAGGAGGATGAGGGAAAAAGGCCGAAGGAGAGAGAAAACACCCTCGGGAAAGATGCCTGCTGCCGGACCGCCCCCCTCTCCCTCCCCCGAGAACCTTGCCTGCGTGGACCTGCCTCTGCCTGCGCTGCCCTGAGCTGGACCTTGCCTCCGGGTGGTTAAGACACTTAACATCATTGTATTCTTATTCTTATTCTAAATGTGAGCATAACCTGTGTCAATTTTAAATGGACGGTGGAAAATGTTTTCAAGATACAGATGGGTCATACTCGGGGTATGTAAACGTGTTTGTTAGTTTAGGTTGTTTTCGCGCTTTTAAACCTTCGGGGAAAACACTCTTAACAATAGGGCAGCGATGTATTGACGTTTTCATTTTTGATTATATATTGTATTTGTATTATATTGTCGATTTGAGTGAAACAAATATTTTTAAGTCAAATGGGACTGGGCGCCGTTTTTTCATAAAACGCATCAAATGTACATTTTTATCACCATGAGACGATGAACTTTTTAGCGGGAAGGTAACGCCTAAGCGCTGCGTAATCAGAGCTCACCTGGTTTAAAACGTACACAGGCTGTTTGTCGTTTAAAGTTCCAACGTAATGAATCATTTTTAGGACAAAACTAAAATATACTTGTAAACAATAGTGTTTGAATGGATTATTTGTGAGATTGATGATTGATTTAATTACCCGAAAAATTTCTAAAGAAATTTTGAGTGTGCCTGACTCTGGCCCCGTCGCCCCATACATATTACATGAACATGCCTCCTCAAAACCTCAAATAGTCATTTTTCAACATGTTTATGTTAAAAGAGGAACTATATTTTTATGTACAAACTGTAATATGAACCATTGTTTAACCAATGGTGTTGTGATATGGAGTGGAATATGTATTACATGGTTGGTCTGGTTTGCTTGGCCCACAGCCTGAATGAAACTAATTTACTTAGTAAAAGTTTATTGTTAACTTGAGGATGTAACCAGTATGTTTGCGGTTTTTCCTTTTCATTAACGTGCAAACCTGTTTTTTTTTACATCCATTTGTCAGAGGTTGGCCTAGATTTTTTGTTTGTAACCTTTTCTATTTCGTCAGTCGGTTTTAAAATTTCTTCTGCAATTCCTCTGTTTCGGTCACGTCTGTTCACGTAGCTGTGATGTCGTCTGGTTTGTCTCTGTATCCTTGTTTGCGCGATTCAGTCATCATGTTGTGCTTGTAGGAAGGACTGGGCAAGACAACTTGTTTCCGTTTTTGACACCAATTGATAGTCTTTTTGTAATAAGGTTATTGCATGTTGATGGTGCACGGTCCATGTTGGTACCACTGTGGTGTTGTGTGGTGTTTGTGTGTGTGTGTGTGTGTTGTGTGTGTGTGTGTGGTGTGTGTGTGTGGAGCCGTTTGATGTTTTCATCATCACCTTCGTAAATAAGTGTGTGGTCTTGCATGGACGCTGTGACCTGTGAAACATGTATACTCATGAGAGATTTGCATGTGTGTTTTTTCATGTCCTCATTTCTCACACACAACTTTTAATATTTTCCTGCCAGAATCGACGCCTCGTGGGAAGGTAGTTGTTCGTATTTTCATTCGAATGGTTGATGACGAGGGCGTCATTATTCCTGCGGAGAGGAGGTGACCACGCATCGTCTTTCGCGATGATGGCGAGGCTCCGTCTTTGCTGATGGATGGGTGATGACCCGACATCTTCTCTTCGGATGAAGATGAGAGCTCTGGCCTTTTCTGAGGGAAGATGGTGACCCGCTTATCCCTTCGGATGAGACGAGGATCCACCTCTTCTGACGAGACGAAGACGTCCCCTGTTTCAGGCTCTTCAGACGAAGGCGAATACTCCCTCCTCCAGTTCCTCAAGATGAGGACGATGCCTTCTCAGGTTCGTTTTTCCATCTGAAGGCGAAGGCTCCTGGGCCTCAGCTCTTCAATGATGACAGAGCCTTTTTGGGCATCAGTTCCTCAGATGAGACCGATGGCCACATCACTGGCTGCTCTGTGGTGCTGATGAGGGTCGAGGAAGGCGTGAGTTGGAGTGTGAAATCATCGCCTGAGTCCTCAAGCAGCATCGAGGATCCCACCTCCGCCTTTCTGGTACTCAGCGTTTCCAGTAAGAGGAGCAGGGGACAGTGATGAGGACAGGACCCCCATCCAAGGCCAGGGAAACGCTGGAAGGAGTAATCTTCTTTCTTCTGACTGGATGGTGGAAGACATCCAGTCAGATGATGAGGGATTCTGCTGAAGAAAGTCTGAACAGAGGAGGAAGCTCAGCCGACAATGGATGCTACGAGACGAGACAATCATGATGATGAGGAGTTTCAGATGAAACTTCTCGCTCTTGTGACCGTACGTACCTGAGGAAGAAGTTTAAGATGGCAACAACCGCATCATCATGGATTGTTTTGAGAGGCCGTGTAGCCATCCTGTCGTGAAAAGACTCACTGTTATCACGGAGGACAAACATGACAACTACGAATTAGGATGTCCTGCAGTATAACAGAAGTGGCCGCATTCCACCCCTCCTCGACAGTAGAGAATGGAGAACAGGATAAAGATGTAGTTGATTAATGAAGTTTAGTTGTGCAAAATGTAAAGTATGTATTTATTTAAATGTAAAGGAAACTGTCCTATCACTGTACTGTACATAATTTAGTGTAGTAAACTGTAAGAGTTTATCGTAATGAGTAAACTTGCCTCTACTGTCCTCTCCTGTGTGTCGGCAACTGGTCTCTTATTGACTGTCTCCCCTGTACATCTAGCTGGTCCTTCATTCCTGTCGTGGCTCACCTCTCACTCTCATCTACGTCCTGTCGTGTACTGTAATGTCCTCTACTGTCGTCACCTGTCACTCTCGTTCATGTCCCGCTCCTGTCGTTCACACTGTACTCTCGGTCTGATCCTCATACTGTCCTGTCCTCTCATGTCGTCGCATGTCATCTCGTGTCCGTCATCTCCTGTATGCCCCTCTCCGGTCTCACCTGTATATTTTCCCTCGTCTGGTCCTCCATGTCTCTCCTGTTCTGTCATGTCATCCCCCAATGTTCTCTCCTGCCGGTCCTCTCCTCCCATCCCGGCCCCAAGCCGCCGCTGCCCTCTCTATACCTCTTCTTCCCTGCCTGGCTGGCGGACGCCATCCAGTCACGCTGCTCGCGGAGTCGTCCCTGAAGCCGAGTCTGCACACGGAGGCCCTCCCTGCTCCTGATCATGCCCATCATGCTGCGGCGGCGTTGTCCGATGCCCCTTCTGCTTCTTGTGGCCCGTCTGTCACCTGAGGGCGCCATTTACGCTGGCCCCCACCTCCCTCATCACTGTCTTGGTTTGTTGAGGCCGATGTAGCCCTCCTTCGATGAGAGACCAGCACGTTTATCACTGGAGCACGAACCTGACGCCCCTCACGACTCGGCTGGCCCTCCGGGCTCCCGAAGTGCCGACATTCCTCCCCCCCTGCCCTCGAGCCGATGGCGCCCAGGCTAAAAGCTGTGTTGCTTAATGTCCTGTGATTAGCCAAGTGTTAATCCTGTACATCTTAGGTAAGTCGCCCAGTCACACTGTCTAGTAACATGGTCCTATCCCTGGCCTGTCCTGTCCTGTAGTCCCCTTCCTGTCCTGTCCTGTAGTCACCGGCCTGGTGCAGGTCGTCCCCTGTCAGGTGCTTCCTGTACTGGTCGTCACTGTCCCTGTCTTTCGTCCACTGTCCTGTGGCCCTAGTAATGTCTGGTGTCCCCTGTCCTGTCCTGGAGTCCCTGTACCTGTGGGCGTACTGTCCTGTCGTCCCTTACGTCCTGTCCCCTTCGTGTGCTGTCCTGTCTGTCGTACCCTGTCCTGTCTCCTGTCGGGTCTCCCCCTGTCCTGTGCTGTCCTTGTCCCTGTAGTCCCATGTCCTGTGGCTTACTGTCGTCCCCTGGTCCGTGTCCGGTCACGTCGTCCCCTGTCCGTCATGTCTCCTGTCCTGTCCTGTTGTCCATGTCCTATCCGTAGTCAACCATTGCACCAAACAATACCCGTTCCTCTCAAGAATCCGCTACCTTATCGTGGTGGAGAGGTTTGCGTGTTCCTGGTACCCTGGACCTGTGTTGTTGTTGGAGTCATCCTGGTCGGGTGTCCCAAGCAAACTGGTCTCAGGAGAGGGGCCAGATTAAGAGCGATTCACACACAAAATTTAGATTTTTGCTTCATTCAATACAGGAACAAACCGAGCATCACCAACCAGAAGAGCATGACAGTCCAGAGGAACTCGGCTGTGACAGATGAAGCTGTCACTACGTCTTCCTCTGTGGCAGCATGTTGTGAAGCTCCGAAACTTAGACGCTCCAAGAAAGACACACTGACTTCAGTGTGTGGACATTGAGGGGGATCTATTTACAGTTTGCCTCGAATCCACACACTAGTCCCTACCATGCAGTATCTGTTCTTGTTTTTACCAATAGGTTTTGAGTTAAATTCAATAATGAACATTTAATTTATGTAACAGTATCCACTGTTTATAGCTACTTTACCCTCAGTGATTTTTGAGTTAACACAGCTCTTAAAATTAAAATCCGCTAGATGTGTCACAATAATTGTTTTGGATAAATGCCCTCAAACAGATTCTCCACTAAAGAGCTAAAAATTTCTGGGATAACTTTCGAAACCCTGAACAAATTTTATGACAGCATCCATATTCCGAGTTGTATGTTTGGAGAAATCGAATATACATGTACACAACTCCACCTACAGTTTTAAAACACCTTGATGGTACAATGTAAACAGAAAGCTGTTGGAAGTTTGAAAACTTGAACTGAATGGAGTCAAATAAGGTAAAAGAGTAAAAAGGAACCAAATAATGGGTTTAACAAACTGTATTTCTGCAGCAGTGGAAGTAAATTAAACCTTGAAATGTGTTGCAAAGTTCCTAAACAATGTTTGAGTACTGACAACCCGTCTGTATAAAAGCAGTGTTTATAACCAAACAGTTCTGGAGCATTATTTGGACATATCACCTGCAAAAAACAATATAGTGCTATAATAACAGCAAGAAAAGGGTTGTTGAAGTGAGGCCCGAGTCTCAAAGCCCTCGTCGCTTACACCATCAAAAACGGCAGAAAGTGGAAAAAACTCTGACAGGAAGAGGTCTGGCAGGCCGAAAACCACTACACGAATCAGAAGACAGGTTCTTTGAAACCAGCTTAAACTCTCGCAAAGTAGGAAGTGTCTGATTCACCTTCAAGCTGCAGGTTTGACAGCTCGACCAGCAGAATAAGGTTGTCTAAAATAGGAAAAAAATTGTCTTGGTTATGAATCACTGACGTGGGACTACTTAAGGATTGTAAAGTCGCTGACAAAAACTAAAATATCAGATGAACCTGTGGAACTACGTTTTTTTAATGCAACCTCAAGGAATGTAGGAAATCTTAAAATATGTAGGAAGATTATATATACACCTCACCAGCCCTTTATTAGGCCACCTTGTCCACTGCTTCGTTAACGCAAATTTCGACAGCCAACACATGGCAGCAACTCAAGGCATTTAGGCATGTAGACATGGTCAAGAACGATTCTGCTTGCAGTTCAAACCGAGCATCAGAATGGGGAGAAAGGTGATTTAAGTGACTTTGAACTGTGCATGGTTGTTGGTGCCAGACGGGTGGTCTGAGTACTTCAGAATACGGCTGATCTACGGGATTTTCACGCACAACCATCTCTAGGGTTTACAGAACTGGGCCGAAAAGAAAAATATCCAGTGAGCGTCAGGTTCTGTGCCAAAATGCCTTGTTGATAACAGAGGTCAGAAAGAATGGCCAGACTGGTTCGAGCTGATAGAAAGGCAACAGTAACTCAAATAACCACTACATTACAACCAAGGTATGCAGAAGAGCATCTCTGAACGCACACATGTCGAACCGTGAGGAAGTGGCTACAGCAGCAGAAGACCACACC
The DNA here is from genome assembly GCF_000972845.2 of Larimichthys crocea. NCBI lineage: Eukaryota > Metazoa > Chordata > Actinopteri > Sciaenidae > Larimichthys > Larimichthys crocea. Next base: position 20,057,151 of record NC_040027.1, read on the forward strand.
GGGTGCCACTCCTGTCAGCTAAGAACAGGAAACTAGGGCTACAATTCGCACAGGCTCACAAAATTGGACAATAGAAGATTGGAAAAACGCTGCCTGGTCTGATGAGTCTCAATTTCTCTGCTGCGACATTCAGATGGTAGGGTCAGAATTGGCGTCGGACAACATGAAAGCAGGGTCCACCTACTAGTACAACAGTTCAGGCTGGTGTGGTGGTGTAATGATGTGGGGGATATTTCTTGGCACACTTTGGGCCCCTTAGTACTAATTGAGCATCGTTGCAACGCCACAGCCTACCGTATTGTTACAGTACAGTATTGTTGCTGACCATGTTGGCACTTAATTTGAACTCGTCTGTCTAAAATGGCAGACAGAGACAGCAGAGCAAGACATGCTTAAATAGATATGGGGACGACGGGCCAGAGTCACGCACACTCAAAATTTCCTTTAGAATTTTCTCTAGTTTTAGTTTGTTTTTTTTTTAATCTTCCTTGTCTACTTAATGTTTTTATTGTGTTTCTATTTTTTATTTATTGTGTTTTATTTTGTTGTGCAGCACTTTGGATACCTGTGTTGGCTAGAATCGTGCTATTAGAAAAAAAGGATTGGATAGAATGACCTTTATATCTACAGAGGGAGCGGGTCCTCTTCCATGGAGTCCGCCATGTTGAACCACCATGTTTCTACAGTAGCCCAGACCGGACAAACCAAACTTTGGTTTCTGGTGCTTGGAAATGAAGCTAAGCAGAAGTGCTAAACTGTAAACTGTAATGCCTCTTGAGACAGGTTGCAAATGTATTCAACCCCCATAAGTCCCATGTTAAAATGTCCACTTCACAGTAGAAACAAACAGCTTGGTAAAAAAACGTTTTGGTCTTTATAGCTAGTTTCCTCATTATTATTTTTTTTTAAACTCACCCCTCCAGATGATATTAAGACTTAATGTTGCGCATATTAACAGTTTGGCTAGCTTCATTTGACAGGAATTAGATGAGCTGGGAGGTGGAAAAGCAGTACATCCAACGTGGCGTCGTCCAGCATCACATATTTTTGGCTTTAAAACAACTCTTCAGAAACCTATGCGTGACGTCACTCAGGCTCTGTCCATTCTTATACTGTCATTGATAAAACCTGAAAAGAATCTCTATGTTTTTATTACCATATATTAAGACAGAAAACCAAACATCGCTCTACGTAGAACCTTTTTCTGTTTTCTTCAAGATTCACAGCCCCTGTTGTGTTATCCTTCATGCAAAAAAGGAGGGTGTGCAATCGGTATTCATTTGGTTGCAATCTGCAACTTTAAAGCCATAATCTCACACCTTTGCCCTTTAATGATTAAATATTATACATTTTATTTCACATTAAGATCTACATACTAAAAAAAAGAAATATTTATGAATTCTTTACTGTCTGTCTATCTATTGGCCAAATGTTTGGTCAAATATCTAAATATGCAGCATATGTGTAAGGTTCAGGGTGTAGGATTTAGCAGCATCTAGTGGCGAGGTTGCAGATTGCAACCAATAAGTACTGCTTGTCTCACCCTCTCATTGCTCTCATAATGAAAACATAGTTCGGTATATTATAGTCCATTCGTCCAACAGATCTCAATCACTGACACAGTAACCGACAACAGTGTAAAGATAGTCAAGACCCTGCAGTCAAATCATACTTAAAATTAATTATATTATATTATTATTATTATCACCACCAGTATAGGTGGGTTGTTTCATTTATACACAGATCATATGTCTGGTATGTTAAAACTAGTCAAGAGCTCCATCTCTCTTCTGAAGAGTTGTAAATGTATAGTTACTTTCTCCCACAGCTATAAAGCAATAATCAGTTGAACGATTGGACAAAAATGAACAAAAATGCTGTGGCTAGCCTGTAACGCAGGTGTTCAAAATACAAACAAAGGAAGAACACTGCTCATTTTCTTCTGGTTGTTGTAATTGGACAGAATTACCTGTCTTTTTTTTTCGTACACATACACATGAAAATCTTCCCACTTCAATTACTACACCATTAGTACAAAATATGTCTTTTACAAAATGGACATCTTTCGGACTGTTTGGGACATGCGTTGGGTTACAGCAGTGCAGAGATATTAGCATCGAAAATAAGGAGACTGGTTGTACACACCAACTACGAGTAAAACCTAAAATACGCGACCAAATGACGGAAGCTTTCCTGCTATACGTATTCTCTAATCCACATCTATTTTGAGCACAGATTATTAGACACACGAGACTACATTATATGCATTGAAGTGAAAAGTGTTAACATAACAGTACAAAACTATGCAAAGGTTTCATCTCAAAGCACCCCATATAACATCGTACGATGACTGCTCTTTTGAACAGGTTGTCGAATATATGCGAGTCCTGATGCACTCTGTCCCCATGCATTAACCTTTTTTGAACAGAGAGGTTTAAAAAGAGCAGGCAAAATGACCTGCATAATGATGCTAACCCAGTCAGATCCTTTGAGACTGACATAGTTTTTAAAAAAGGCCATGAAGATCTTGAAACGAAGTGATGCAAAACGTTAACAAAAAAAAAAGTGACAAAATACAAAAAAAAACATGAGTGAACAAAACAGTTTCATGGTATCATTCCACAAACCAAAATATAGCTTTTTTTCATGTCACCACAACATTACCTAAATAAAAAACCCACATTTTTGCAGAACACAAATGACTGTTGGGTATAAACTGTGAAAAGTTTGATGATTTCCTGTCTTGACATTCGTTATGACATCTTCATTTTTTTCCTATCACATTCACTCATTTAATAATGAATAATAATATTATTATTATATTTTAAATAATAATAATAATAATAATATAATAATAATAATAATAATAATAAAAGTAGTAGTAGCACATGGAAACAGACCAATAATTACCCTTTTCCACCTACTCCCTTGTTTTGTAAACAAACAAAGAAATGAAGAAAAACCTATCCCACCCAACCCCCAGCCCGGGTGTCAGTCATGAGGATGAGGGTCCATCATCTCAGTCTCCAGCCTTGTTCCAATGGCTCATTGACAGTCTGGTTATTTTCAGAGCAGTTTATAACTCGTCCTTGAGTTTAGAGTCTGTGCCTTCATCATCCTCTTCTTCCTCCTCCTCCTGCTCTTCCCCCCCGTCCTCCTCCTCTTCTTCATCTTCCTCCTCCTCCTCGTCCTTCTCTTCTTCCTCCTCGTCTTCCTCCTTTGCCTCTTCTCTCCTCTGCTTGTCCTCCTCCTCATGTTTCTTCCTCTCCTCCTCTTGGCTTTCCTTCATCTTCTTCTCTGCGTCCTGGAGAGGATACACATGAAGACGACAAGTTAGAATGCTACACCCAGCGAGCAATGGATATGATATTACACCCCAAAATAAATCAATGATTGATGATTATATGTTTGAAAACCGGTTAAGATGAAAGTTTCTGACCTTAGTTTTACCCCATGTGTCGTTGCCTACTTCCTCTGCCAGGATTGGGTCGTTGGTGATCAGGAAGTTATCAAAGATAGTACCAGACTTGACCTACGAAAATAAAGAAGTAATTTTAGTATCAATAAAAGAAAAAGAAAAAGACAACTTTTCAACTTCTCTTAAACTGAAACTTTGCACTGACTGACAAACTGTAAACACACAACTAAAATGTTCCTGCATGGATATAATTATGAGTATAAGTCATAAACTAGTTTGCCAGTCTTTATTAAATTCATTCAATAAAACAGTCAGCTACAGCATCTTCTTACCTGCCACAAGTCGAGACCAATCACGCCGATGCTGTCATATTTATAAATCTCAGAATCAGCCGTGTACTCCGGGTTGTCAATCTCAGGGTGGATCCACTTGCCTTTGTAGGCAGGATTGCTGATCTCTCTGGGCTTCCACTCACCCTATTGACAGCAAACAGTCACAGAAGGCCAGACAGTGTGGTTAATGTCAGTGTGTCAAAGTTCAGAAAATGCTTCAGAAATAGGGACGTGAGAAATGACAAACACGTGCATCTCGTTGTATTTTATGTTGACAAAGTCAACCTTTTTAGCTTTACTCCTGGTGAAACAGGCCAAAATCAGACCCTTTTTTACTCATTCATCACCGACAGACATTCAAAATAAGGAAATCTTTGAGGGCACTACAATCTGAGGCATGCATTTTAAACTGAGATACTCCAATAAAATGGCATTAATATTGAGTATTACGTAGCAAATAGAGTGTCATTTCACACAGAGCAATAGTGTCACCTATTGACTGAACATTGTATATTCATTCATTTGCAGTTTACCTTGTATTCAGGGTTAGTGACCATAGGTGGCTCCCACTCTCCGTCCATCTCATCATCCCAGTCATCAGGCTTCTTAGCATCAGGATCTGGGATGTTCTCGGGCTTGTCCCAGTCCTACCAAAGATACAGGAAAAGTTAAATGTGTAAAAGTGGGTACAAATGGGACCAAAATATTTATGAAAAAAAAAAAAAAAAACAATTCTAGTGTGACTCAAGCAGAATGACCTCTGTTTTCTTATCGTCAGGGTCGGGAATCTTCTCCCTGTCATCCCAGTCCTCTGGCTTTTTGGCTTCAGGGTCCTTAATTTTTTTGGGAGGCAGGAAGTCCCAGTCATCCTCCAGATTGCCGGACTCGACCTTCTTATTGTCGATCTTGACTTCGTAAGTGTTGTCGGGGTTGACAATCAGTGTGTACAAGTGGGAGTACTCATCATCCTGCAAGATGAAAAAAGAAAAGTTGGCAGCTATTCTGATTGTGCTTGATATGTAACGTGCTTATAATGCTAAACATTTTCAGCGTCTCCTTGCTGGTTTGGTTTTATGCTCAGAAAGACACTAGCGGTGTTGTTACTGCAAAAGACTAAAGACAAGGAACTGTTTCTGTCATTTCCCAAGTGAATATAAACACAAGAACCACAATGATGTCTCACCTTGCATCTGATGTCCTTGTTAATCAGATGGTTCTTGCCTTTGTAGTTGAAGATGACATGAACCTTCTTTGTGCCAGGACCACAAATGTCAGGACCTGAACAAGCAAATAAAAAAAAAGTAAAAATGTAAAGAGAGTAGAAACTTGTTTTGTGTTATAAAAATTAGGGTTACACAGCTAGTTGGATGTTTTAACTTATACAATGTCTGTTCTTACATTATATGTTCTTAGGGCACTTCCCTTTATTGATGTTTTACTCAGACTGGCAGGGTAAGGTAAAGTCCAGGTTAACGTATAAATAGAGGAATTTGAGAACAGAATGAGTCAGGGAGATGACATCAAGATTGGGGACATCCTGGCTACTCTTTAGGAAATAAGCTGTTTAAAGGCATTATATGCAAATTGACTGTTAACAATTTACAGGGGTTGAGACAGCCCATCTTCAGGAAAATGTATAAGAACCAACTGTTAACGCTCCTCTGGGAGCCTTTTTCTCTGTAACCCCTTTAGGGGGTTGCACTGTGAAACGCTCCTCTTGTACAAGAACAATAAATTCAACTTAAACTTTGATGCTTTGAATCCGATCCTCCTTATTTAAGGGTTGTTATTTAAAATTCCCGTAACATTTTGTGTTTAACTGGTGCCATTTTTTATGTGTATGCAAAAACTGAGTCGACAAAGAGACGAAAAATGCCACCAACACAGGTTTCACTGTTGATAAGGTGACTGCAGTCTGCAGTACAGTTGACTTGTAGTGAAGAATAAATTTTTTAACCTTTATTTAATCAGGTAGGGTCCCATTAAGACTGAAAACCTCTTTAGATAAGAGTCTAAACTCACCAAACATGATGTTGTAGACAGAGTCTCCATGCATGTCCTCTTGGTTGAGGCCAGATGGGAACAGTTTGATGTAGCCACCACCACAGTCGATGCTCTGCTCATGTTTCACAGTGAACTGGATGACTAGAGGCTCGCCCTTGTTGCTAAAGTCATCAAAACGGGCTGACGAGGCGTAGAAGCGGGCGTCCTGGCTCGTCTGCAGACCTGTGGCGAGAGAGAAATATATAAATTATGACCGCGATATGGACCTTTCTGATTCACCCAACGTTTGTGTGTTGTGTGGGTTCGCCTCTTCTCAAGCAGAGAAACAGCCTGTTGCGATGATGTCATGTCGACGCAAATACTGGAGCTGCCCCACACAGTAAATAATGAAACAACTCAAGACAATCTGACAACACCCATGGTGATTTCACTGGGCACATTTTCAGGTTCACAGCTAGACGCCCTACATTCAGAGTAATCTCATTTGGGTTGAATATTTCGAACAATAATGACATGTGAGCGCACAGACTTGCAAAACTTCAACAAAAGTGTCACTCACTTCTAGTTCTTATATCCAGGTCAAGCAAGAGATTGATATGTGCTATATATTTTGACTTTAATAACACTATGCAACTTCTTTTTAAAAAGGGATAGATCTCGCCTCAGTATTGTGCCACATCCTAATTGTCCTCTTAAACCTCGTGAGGTCTCAATTCTCCCATTAAACAGTGTGTGAACAAACAGAGGATCCAAAAACAATGTGAGTGGACACAGATCCTTTCCCCACTCACCTTTGTCTTTCTCTGCGTCTCCGTAGAACTTCCCTGCGGTCAGGACAAACAGGCCGTAGTCTGACTTGTGCTTGGACTCCAGCCAGCGACTCTTCCAGGCATCTGCACAAACAAGTACAGGTTCAGCTGCACAGCAGTCACTCACAGGCTTACTAATCCACCACCGATGATGCATCAGTGCAAGGTGCACCGAGGGACGTGTTACGCTGCAGGGTGCAGGGGGGGGGGGGACATGATTTATGTGACGATCATCACTGCCTATGTGGTGTTTTGTTATGACAAGGACAAGACAGCTAAAGAGGTAATGACCAGAGATGTGCAGCAGAGGGGGAGGGGATGATGGGGGGGGAGGACAGGGAGGAAGGGAGGGGAGGGTCAAAAGATGAATGGTGCTCATGTAGACTAAATGCATCATAGAAATGGAGGTAAAAGGACAAAAAAATCATCCAGTCACCTTGCATGAACAATAGCTCCAATTAATGAATGCACTGATTCATTGCTGTAACACCTCATATTATTACAGTTTTCAACAAGCAGCAAACACAGTTAAACAATGAAGGTATAAAATCAGTGTAACCTCACCCCCGTCTTCAAATTGCTCCCGAAAATACACAGCGGACTCGGCCAGTACAGATGCGGCCGACACGGCCATCAAAAGCAGCGACAGGGCGGTCATGGTGACGAGCTGTAGCAGCCTGTTAAATAAAACTAACCGCTTATTATCACAAACGAGTCAGATTAAAGTGTCTAACGCCGCGCAGGAGCCGCTGTTTGTCAGTCCGGTGTCTCACAGAGGTGTTACGGTGCAAAACGCTCCGACGTTACCGCTGCTCTCCTCTCGGCTCGGAACAGATGTCTGAATCTGATTGGACGTCGGCTACAATCCTCAATAAGGAAGAGAGACCCGTCTCGGCCAATCGGAGGGGAGAGAATCTGGACGAACAACCAGCTGTAGCCAATCAGAGCAGACCACGCGTTTGCTTGATACACGCCCAGGGAAGGGTGATGCGCCGTGTGGGTGCATCATGTGTGTGGGGGGGTGGGGGTGGAAATCACAATAATCGTGGACAAATCAGTGTAAAAGCAGCAATTTAACAGTTTTTAAATGTGTCTGGACGCAAACTAAATGAAATAATCCGACATATAATATAAATTTGTTTATTTTGATTCTCTTTGGACGTGTTTTGATATCTAAAAATACCCTGTTTGCAATAACAATGTCTTTTTTACGCTTTCTTCCCCACGAAAATAACTCAATAAAATGTTCTTATAGTCACAATTACTCATTCTTTTTAAACGAACAAGGAGGATGCATATAGATCATTTTAGGAGTTTAACTGCTAGATACAAGATGTTTCCTACTTTGAAGAAATGCTGCTGTGTGTATGCATACATGCAAGTACGTCTATATGTTACATACTAGGCCACCATTGGCTTACCAATCAGTTGTGATACCATGAATCATGTTGAGCTTGAAGTGATAGAAAAGAAACTTCTGGTGTCAAACTCATTCTGCACAGTAAAATTCAAGTGAACCGAGGTCTACTGACTCAATGTTACATTGCACATTTAAATATTCTACATGTTGTGAACTTGCACTTTGCACATTCATGTACAAAACTGTACATTTAAAAAAACACATTGTACATATATTTATGTAGGACTCTGGTCTGTGGTGGCATCTGTATTATTCTATGCAGTTGTCTGCTGGGTGTTATGGAATTTTCTGTCCTTAAGTTACACAAGGTCACGTGTGGGCCTTGAGGTCCTCAGCAGTATTAGCTTTTTGGCTTTGGTTGGGAACAGTAGGTGCCAGGCTATCTCAACTGTGGTGGCCAGGGTTGAAGAGACCTATTGCTGCCTTCTTAGACATAATAGATAGCTTGCCGTTCCAATCTGCGTAAACAGACATCTGTCTCCTGACTATATGCTGACAATAACACCTGGATGGTTAAAGACATTCTCTTTGACTAATTCTGGGCGTATAGTATTTGTGGTGTTATCTTGGGGTTTAAAGTCGATCCACCAGGATGAGTTGGGCAGAATGTGAGACCGACTCAGGCACTTCTGATGTACTTTGAGAGTGTCTCTAATTCTCCTTGGCCAAACGTCAATAAATATTACAGCATAAGACATCAGAGGCTCCTGAACACTTTCTTCCTTCCTGACCTCACCATTGACCTTTGACTTCAGCAATTTCTCCACAAAACTTGGGAGGGGGAAGCACAGAGAAAAAGAGACAGGAAAGGAAGTGGAGGAGAGGAGGATGTTAGCAAAGCTGACATGTGTGAAACTGTGGGGGCCTTAAACAGCTCCTTCAGCAACAAACTGCTACTCCCACCATGTAAGAAGGAGCGCTACCACAGGTTCTTCATTCCAACAGCTGTCACACCAGCATGACTTCATGATTTTCTCCTATAGATTTCTTATTTATGAGTCATTTCTTATCCACCTTGTGTAAATGAGCTGCTGTGGGAGGTGAATTTACCCAGTGTGGGATCATTAAAGTCTATCTCATCTTATCATCTTCTAGTACTTGTTTTTTTTTTTAATGTTTGTATGCACCAAAATAATAAATCATAAATTACTTGCATGTGAAAATCTATTTGACAATACACCTGTTTCTAATTATTTTCATTAACAACTGCTCTGCTCATCTTCTTGAGAAATACTGTAAAATGCCTCAGACAGTTTCTTGATCTAAACCTCAAAAAATGAAGATAGCTCAGTTATGATCATAAAACACTCAAAACTGCAAATATTCACAACTCAAAAAAGCATTTGATTATCAGATCAGACAAATGAAATCAAGATTACTACATTAAATAAAACAACTCTTGTTGGTTTCCTGTGGGTGTTTATTTTCTTAAAACCATTTCTGATATCTCTTCTTCTTGTGAGGTGACCCTGAGCTTTAGAGAACAAAATCACTAAAGCAGTGTGACAGTATGTGAAGGGGAATGCACAAATGATGGAGATAAAGCAAGTCACTGAATACAACAATAGCAACAACTATGCTCAAAATTAACAGCACTATAATGATGACACCCAGACATTTGTGAAGTTCCAATGAATAAATCAAAGAACTGGGAGTAAAAAATAAATGATTAAAAGCACTGTCATTAAACATATTTATACAAAAAATGTAACTTTTAAATAGATCCATTGTGACTGACGTAATGTTTTCCAATAGCAATTTCAAGTAACATTTTAATCACCGCACTATGTACGTTAGCTGTTAGACTCCATACTGTTTACACCACAGTGCCATTTCATGTTTACTAATGGTACAAATAAATAATCGGTGCCAACATAAGCACAATGGAAATACTAACAGATGAAGTGTGACCTTATCTAACCATGAACAAAAAGTGCAACTCAGACTTTGGCCAAGGCAAACAGACAGAATGTAATGTGAAAAAAAAACTAATCCTCTATGACATACACTGCACAACCACTAAAACCGTCTTCTTGACACTGTAAGGATTCAAACCAGGCAGAGGAAGAGCAGCCACACTGCACATGACGACCGTCTGGCACTACTCATATCTGCAGGGTGGGTCGTGTTGCTTTCTCCTCTTATACTGGATCTGCCCTGCTGTCTTGGACTTCTCTGAGGGACCTGGACAGATACGTGTTGTATCTGTGGGGAGGTGGGGCGGGGGGAGTACGTAGAGCAGAGCAGAGAAGATCTCTGTGGCTCTGTATGCAGATGGGCTGGTAAAGCAATCTCACACCTCCTCCAGTCTGTCTGTCCGCCTCTCCTTCTAGGGGAGAAAGAAGTTGATCCGCTGGGGTATGGACTTGCATCCCTGGGCTGAGAACAGTCTCTCTTCTTTGGGGACATACAGCATCGCCTTGGCCACCTCATCCAGCGTAGCTTCATCGGTCTCCAGACCTCGTGCTGCGTAGGCGTCCCGTGCGCAGAGCTTGACATGGCGGTACTCCAGAGGGAGGAATGGCACAAAGAAGTCGATCAGGTGGCCAGACATCAGCTCACTCTGAGCAAACCCACCTGAGCAAGAGAACCATATAGAAAAATTACTTGGAAGACAATGAAAGCTCAACAAATCAGTGTTCTACATTAAGATAGAAATGACTTCATGTGAGAGCCAACACTGCTGCATACCTTGAGACTCCATCGTTTCAGCTCGTAGCCGATGCTCCAGGTCTTCCATACCGATGTCCTCTCGATTTTGACCGGAGTGCCAGAAGTCCAGCGCTACATCATTGATTATTGCTCCACCAATATTACTGTAGAGACAACCGGCACCGGCAGATACTAATTTAAGTTGGTCAAAAAATGAGATCTGAACCGTATAAAAACATTTAATTGAAAATGTGGTTTAATAAAAACGATAATTTAACATGTGATTATGTCTATGTTTCTGTGTTTTAGTGATGCCAGACCTTCTCTTCTACATCATACGACTATAACATAACGATGTAGTGAAATATGTGTTTCTATATTTGACTGAACGGATTATCCGTCAGCAGAAGTCCAACATGAGTAATTGAAAACATGAAAAATCCATAAAGAGCTAATGGAGACAGAGGGAGAAACATCCTTCATCACGGACGAGCTGCCAGAGTATCTGAGCCAGAGGTGCAATACAGTCTGAGTGGGGGCGAGTTTCTGACCGAGCTTCTAAAGACATAAAACTTTTGACATATAAACCAACCTGAGGAAGAGGAAGATGGCTCTGCGGAAGTTGACGCCATCTACGTTGTCGTAGTGATCCATGTAGGGTTTGATGGCATCGATGAGGCCTGGGTGAAGCTTCTCAGCCTCGTCGAAGATGAACAGAGTCTGAGGGCAGCGCAACACCATGTCCCGGATCGCCTCTCTGAGCTGGCCCTAGAAACGGAAAAGAAGACCAAACTACAGTGTCAGAAATCACTAAAAAAAGAAAAACCTGTTAGGGTCTGATGCATGGTGCAAGTTTAAGGTCAAGGGAAAGTAAATTATAGCTGCCACCGTAGCTAAAATACTGAAAATAAAAATTCCAACTGACTAAACTAATACAAAAGTAGAGAAGGATTTCAGCTCTGCTACTTCTTGTTAAAAAAAAAAGTTGAAATTCTCATCATGCTTTAGCCAAAGGGGAACTATAAATTATAAAGGTAATTTTAAAGTTTTAGGATTTATTTTATTATTATCCTTTAACCATATAAATCTAATTTATAAAAAGGAGGTCTTTTTAAATAATTTCCCCCTGGGATTATTAAAGTATTTCTGATTCTGATCTGATTCTGATTATCAAGTCACGAAGCAGAAATGTCAACATTTACTAATTCTGCAGATTTTGATAGTATCAGTTTAAAGGTTATCCTGCAAAACTTGTTATATCTGGATTCATGTGTAATAACACTGTGTCAACATTATTTTGAAATCTAATGCAGTGATTGTGTAAAAAATGTGTTTGGACTGAACGACGTCTGCACCTGTGACCCGGCTGGACAAACGCCAGGTTCAAAAAGTGATGCATGTCAGTATTTGTGTTTGATCTGAAGCACAAGTCCAAACCGTGATCGTTATCATTCATATAATAAATTACAACACACAGACTAAATATCTGACTAAGCAAGCGGGGGGGACCCAGGAATACTGCCAGCATGTTTCTGGCACAGAACCTTAAAGTCTATGCCAACTGGGCTCTGCACATCTTACCTTGTACGTGTCCACCAGTCTGGCGTGTGGAAAGTGGAACGGGGCGATGAACAGTCGGACACACTCACTCTTCACCCCGTCACGATAGAGGTTATCAGCAATGATCCGGGCCACAAAGTTCTTCCCGGTGCCGGACCAGCCGTGGAAGGAGAGTGTCAGTGGCTTGTTGGACTCTGGGTTGTTAATAAAACCCTGGATGGCTTTCAGAACCACAGACTGAGCCAGGTGCTGCCCGTGGAGCTTTATCTGAAGGTCCCTCGCTAGACCTGCTCAGAAGACAGAGCATGCTTTAAAAAGAATACACATTATACAAATATCTATAGTTTTACAGTATAGATAAATGTATTCCTTCCAAATATGTGATACACTAGCTATTACATTTAAAGGCACAACATGCAGGGGCCTTAAAATCTCATGTAGGACAGGTGTAAGGAATTCACCTGTCTTATATACCTGGCATCATTCGCATAATCCTGCAAGCTGTATATTATGCAGCAGTCTTTACTCTAAAATTATATTTAAGTTGAGAAGCTCTACAAAGCTCAGAAATGACTCAGAGTATAAACATCTCTAAGCGTGTTACTACAGTCATTCTTCTATCTTAGATATATTATGACGATAATCAGTGTTATATATTCAATGAGCAATCATGAAATCTATTAAATGTATTAAACTATGCAGCTGATGAACAGTGAAGAAATGGAAATAAACTTGCTGACCTCGTATGGTTGCAACTGCAACTACAGAACAAACCCTTCTCCACCTTGCACTGGCTTTTAGTCTGAACAACCCAATTTCTAATGTTGTTTTACGACACACTGAAGCCGAGCAGCAACTCTGCTCAGGGCTGAATTAATATATAAATAGAGTACTTTATTGATCCCCGGAGGGTAATTTGAGCATTAAAGCCACAGTTACATTGTATTGTATTACAAGCACAAAACAGGAATATGGTAGATGAGAAAAAAAAGTCTTTAAAAAAAAGGAACATATAGCTCTAAAACATATTTCATAATCTTATTCTAAATGTGCTGCCCTTATGATTTTGTTCTTCTCATTGTGGAAAACCTATTAGAGAGACGCTGCTGCACATCAGTACGAGTCTGTAAAATTAAAAATACCTTCTTCTGAGGGTAGTACACCTGCTGCCCTGTCTAATAAGTGCATGCTGAAGTGAAAATAAGAATACTAAAGCAACTTTTATGACTGATTTCACCATCATAAAAACTTAAGAGGTGAATCACACACTGAATTAAAACAAATGCAGTCATAACAAAGTAAATCATGTGATTTAATGTAATGCACAGAGACCATGCACTGGGCAGTATCAGCATCCAGCTGGAGGAGTGTGGTACCTGTGATGTTGTTGGTTATCCTGCAGTCTCCGGACTCACAGCACTGGCCCAGACTACAGTACCACTGATGCAGCAGGCTAACGTAGTCCTGAGGAAAACCTGCCCACAGGTCCCTGGTAGGAACTGCTCACATCAACAGCAAGACAAGCAGACACGAGCAGTAATGTAACACAGGCTACAAAATGTGGTAAATGTAACATTAATAACATCACCGTGTGGTATAACAGCTCTGGCTGCATGAAATCATTTAAAACCTCCTCTTACCTTGTTGTGTAGCATCGTCTTGGTTGGGCTGACAATCCCCCTCCCATATATTACAATAAATATAATTAAAATAGTAAGTGGAGACATTGGAAATGCTGTCGAACTGGAAGAAGTCCGCCTCCGCGGACAGAGCCCAGAGCGCAGGCAGCAGCCACCGCACGAACATCGGAGCAGAGGCCGGTCCAGGACACGGTGGAAACGAGACTGAACACCGCGTACCGACGGCTCTCTCCCATTTATTTAAACCCGGCCGTGTGCTGGCGGCCTGCTCGGTGGTGGGATATTTACCCCACTCCCCATGGTAGCGAAGAAATGGGGACGCTTCTTTTATCCTCCTTTGTGGCGCTTTGAGCTCACTTAGCTCCGCCCGTCTTTAAGGGGGTGGATAATAACCGCCTACAGGTATTAATGTTAAACGGCATTCCTCTTACTTGGAGTAAAGGTGAATCATACCATGAGTCTATAACGCTTCAGCACTATAGCCGCCCGTGTAAAGTGCCCAGGAGGTTGAAATAAAGCGCCCCTTGCCTACACGGGGAGCTGCTAACGTGCTGTCGCGAGCCTGTGCTGTTAACCGAGACTGAGCACGCGGAAATATGAGGACTACAAATACGTCATTTCCGGTGCCATCTTGGCACGTTCATGTTATCTAATAACAAATTTACTCAGTTATGTTTGTACTCATAACATACCAGTGTTTACTAACGCCTGATGACTTGGCAATAAGGTAAATATTGCATGTTTCACTGAACAGGTTGTACAGTTCTCTACAAAAAAAAGACAAGCCAGGCAACATTTTAGTATTCATTTATTGATATCAAACAGACATGTTTATGTTCTTATCCACAGCGTCTCAGGTCACTGTCCAAACAAAGCACAGCATCTGTAGAAGAGCAGAGACAAGTTAGCTTCATATTCCAGAAAAGAGTCAAGGTGTCCTCAGTCAACTCCACTTATCCAGACTTCAAGGTGACATTTCAGTTTGGACACTTTGGTTCCTAAGTGTATTGACATGATATTCATACTGACAGGATGTAAATAGTTTCCTCTTACAGACAGTTTAATATATTTGGACTGAATGTACCGTCTCTATAGTCCTAAGAAATTCTTATTTTCTCTATATCCATGTGTACAGTCTTACATGATACTGTGTGCATTTTATGTAGTCTGTCAATACCATGTTTCATGTACAATATGACTTAAGTATCAATTAACCCGACTTCACTACAGCAGGCCCATACTCACTTCAGAGTAAAGTTATGCTTTTGCTGTGACCCTTGCTTCTGACAGTCAGGACTCCGATGAATTCCTGTGAGGGAGAAAGAATTCATTAAAATCCAGATGTAAAGACTTTACAAAAGGATAAACGATGTTTACTGACCCCACAACCTCAGATATAATGGAACGGTAAGGGTTATAATCAAAGCAATCATTTGGCAGAATCTTTTCATCACAGGAGTGTGGCAGATTTAAGTTTTAATGAACATGGGGCACTTAGGTCCAGTTTAAAATGCTTACCAAGGTCAGGCTCAGCCAGCTCTTCCCTGCAGACAGAAAAAGAACAACCTTATTACAAATCAGTGACTGCTTGCCTAAGCTTGTATTCACTGGGTTTCTCAGTAACACATTGTCCACATTAGAAGTTCAGGTCAGACATTTGTTAAGACATCACTGAAGCCACGGCAGCCTGTGTTTTATCGAGCATTAGTATGCTCACCTCAGTTGAGCTCATCTCTTCTGTTCAGACAGACGGCAGAGTGAAGCACACCTGAAGAGACAGAACAGCATAAGTTTAATATGAACACCAAACATTAGGATGAACATTTACACACTGACCAGGTCAGCTAGAGCTAATATGAATGACTCCATGGTTTATGGTCAGTCTTTACTTGTCATCACAAAGGCCAGTCTACAGGATTTACCCAGATGAAGGGGAGTTCAGGAGACAATTTAGAGCTTAGTTTAATTTTCCATGTGCAGCAAATTCAGCATCTTAGATTTCCATGAACTCCACTTGTCATCCAGGTATGAAATTCTTTCACTTAATTCACATCTCACCATGCTCGTGTGCCATCTTGTGCTCAGGAACGTCACAACCCCAGTTCAGACCTGCAAAGTAAGAAAAGCTTTTTAGTTTCATGTTTAACAGCATCACACTTGTTTTCTTAAAACAATCCAGATCAGAATAAATGACTAATTTCCTCAACTGGATCAGAGACCTGATTCATATTCATCACATCTGAAGGATTAAAAAAAGCACGTGTCATCCCACGTGATACGTACCAACACAAGGCATGACGGCTGAGAAAGGCGTCGCATGTCTGGATGGGAGGAGAAGAGATTTGTTATTATGGTGTTTTAAATACTCCAGGTCTGAGAGGACAGAGACACTCGATACATCAGCCAGGAGCTGAAGACTTGTCATTCATGGTTAATCTGCTGAACTATGGGATCATTGCATCAGTCAAGATAGTTGCTTACAAGCTTGAGACACTCACCTTCACATGGCCCCTTTTTACTGCCACTGGCCAGACAGCGCTTCATGTACTGCCATTTGGTTCTGTGAATTGACAGAAAAACCTTTTAAAAAAATCACTTCAGAAGTCAAGAGGCCTCAGTGGTCATTGAGGCCGACACATCAGCTAGGAGCGAAAGACAATAGTCATTCTTCATGGTTTATCTGCTGAACTATGGGATCATCATTGTGTCGAGCATCATTAAAGTGTATGCCAACTTCTTAACTCACCTTCACTTGGCCTTTGGGACTGAAGCGCAGTCTCATTTCTGAAAATGAGTAGAGGGAAGGAAATTAACAAAAACTCCCTCTAGAAATAAGCCCTCATATGTTCATGAGGCCGACACATCAGCTAGGAGCGAAAGACAATAGTCGTTCACCACGGTTAATCTGCTGAACTATGCACTCATCATTGAGTCAGACCAGTTTGATTTATACAGCGTTTCACTGAAGGACAAAGTTAAACTCACCTGTAATATGGATCCATCTATGGATAGTGTGATCACAAACCTGCAAGTCAAATGCCACACATTAATACAAGCCGGCATTTTAATCTGTTCATGCATTTCTTTATCTGCACTGCATCAGTAGAAAGTTATCTTTCACTCTTTTCAGAGAGATTCCCATTGTTTTTTAAACAAGATCATCATTGACAGTTTGTTTTATCTACCGTTCTTCAAACACAAAAGTTTGTACACTACCTGCTCTGGGTGTTGCCGAGTGTGAAGTCAACCCAATGCAAGTGAACCTGCAGGGAAGAATAAAATTAGCCAAACAAAAATCTCCTCAAGCTTGCAGCAAGCAAGTTCTGTGCCTCAGATAAGTCAACTGGTGGGTTGGAGGTATCGTCATCCATTGTGTCAAGAGTAGCAAATAAAAATCATCACTGCAGCACAGGGACACGTGCAGGATAAGAAAGGTGGACTGATGCTTCTCTGGGTGTTGCCACGTGGGACAACCCCACTACAGCTGAACTCAAGTTTGAACATGTGCTTTGCAGATATTTCTTGTTCAAAGCCATCATAAAGTGATATTGTAGTCTTTTGATAAAACTGTTGCAGAGCCAATCAGCCGAGAGAAGCATGAATCCATCTTTACTGTAAGCCTGAGCCTCACCTTCAGCTCCAGCGGTTGCTTCGTGTCTCTTGACTTTCCCAGGACCTGTAAAGAGTCACTTATTTTAGTACAATGCCCAACATTAAAGCTACAAGTGTAGTTTTATAGGATTAGTCTCAGTGTGAAATTGTTCAGAAATCACTTCTGTCCACTACTCTTACACATGAAATCATCACCGACTCAGTTAAATTATAAAACGAGCCTCAACAAGCAGTCCACTCACCAGCAGAGCGTCTGATGATGTTCTGAAGTCTTCATCATCATTTTGGACCTGAAGAAAAGAAAAGCACTTTAAGTCACACGGCTCCATCTTTTGATAGGTGATAAGTGATTTAAAGTCAACCTCAGCAAAATTTGTTTCAGAAACCATCTTCTGTCCACTACTCTTATATAACAAACATCATCAGTTATTCAGTCTTAAAGACTAAACATTTCTGGATCCTTACCGTCTGACAGCCACTTTCATTTTTATTGAGCTCCTGTGAGCAGGCCTGCAGAGAAATCAAAGATTTTAAATGATTATAAAACATGCAGCTTAATCAAAAGTTGCAGGTCACTGCAGCAGCTAACAGCACAGCAGCTGTGCGGCTAACCTGAAGCTAAACTCGTTTTTTTTGTCTGTCCCATGAAGTCAGAAAAGTTGGCGTTTCCTCACATTGACTCAGATGTCCCTACCAACATTTATATCATCATGCAGTCATGGGAAAACCATAGTCTATTAGTTAAATAAGAAAAACTTAGATTAGCACGTTGGCTAATTAGCATCTCAACATGCGCAATGAGGCACGTGGCAGAGGCCTAACCACTGGCACGAGCTCACATTTCATCTGCGACGCGTTAAACTGAGAAAAAAACAGCACGTGCTCAAGAGGATAAACATAAAGACGTGTCAGCCAGTGTTAAAACAAACATATATTAATAAGTTAGCTACAGTAAAGCGGTACATCAGTGAGCAGCAACATATTCACCTGAGGAGCGGCGGAGGAACGAGGACAGGCGGAGCGTGCAGCGGCTTTTTATACGCGATGCCGCACAGGCTGATGGGAAAAATAGTGCCGTGACCATTAGCGCCCCTCGTGGACATTTGTGTCACTGATGGAAACAAAATGTAGGTGAACGAAAAGATAAAAACAAAGAAGAAAAATTAATATAATATATATAAATATATAACACGCATTAATAAAAGTCCCATACTAAAGTCATTGCATTGGTTGCCTATACCAGGGATGTCCAAAGTACGGCCCGGGGGCCAATCACGGCCCGTGGTCAGAGTCCACGTGGCCGAAGCTTCATTATGGCTGGAAGATTTGTTAGTAACAAAGCATTTGAACCTCTAAGGACATAACCGCTGGTGTTATATATCACAAAATATTACTTTCTGGATGATTCTGTTAAAGACAAGAGCAAGAGTGACACGTTTTTAAACTTAAAATGTTAACAGACTTTGCATCACTCATAATAAGTCATCATGTTAAGAGTGAACAGAGGTTCAGATTTGTTTGTTTGTATTCTTTGTTATCTGACTCCAGATGTGAAAGAAAGGAAGAACTGGTTAGACTGGATTAGATTTGGTTACATTGTCATTTTTTAAAAAAAGAAAAGAAAGATAATTGTGACAATGAAAACAAAATTGTTACAGAGCAGTGCATTTGTATGTAACTTTTATTTGTGATTAAAAAAAAAAAAAAATGTTAGTATTGGCCCCCGATTGGCATCTTCACATTGTCAAATCTGGCCCTCTTTATTAAAAAATAGTTTGGACGCCCCTGGCCTACACCTGGTTTTAGAATTGATTTTAAGATCCTCTTATGCGGCTGCATTTAGCTCAGTTGGTAGAGCAGCTGTCCCATGTGCAAAGGCTCAGTCCTTGCTGCTTCAAATCCAACCTGTGGCTCTTTCCCACATGTCATTCCCTGTCTCTCTCTCTCCCCACATTCCTGTCACTCTTCAGCTGTCTCTGTCAAATAAAGCTTGAAAAGGCCAAAAAAAGATCCTCTTATTAGTTTTTAAATCAAGTCATAGATTTATACCGAGCAGATCCCTCAGATCCTCGGCAGCTGGACTCCTACTTACCTACCTACCTACCTTACGTACCAAGAACCTGCCCAAAACCACCCAGTAAGTCCACCTTTAGTCACTGTGACCTCCATCTCTGGACTGGTCTGCCAGTGGATCTGAAGGACTGCACCTCTGAAGACATCTTCTCTTATACTTTCTATCCCTTGTCTTTATTCACATAGGTTTTAATTTAATTTAAACATTTTTTGGGTTTTATTTTTTGGGTTTGGGTTTTGGGTTGTAGTTTTTATGTCTAGATTAATTGGTCCTTGATTTCTTTGTGTTCTTAAACTTATTTTTCTTTTTATTGGCTTTTATTTATTCTTATTCAGTATCGACAAATTGTATTTATGTATGATCTATCTTACTCGATTACATTCATTGTTGTCCATTATTCTCATTAAATACATACAGTTTGTGTTTGAGTTTTAACTCAAGGTTCACTTACTGTTTTGGGGGTCTTCAAACTCACTTTCATCAGTGGATGGAGTTTACAGACAGTTGCTACATCTCCATGACAACTGAGCAAAAGCTATCGGCTCATGAAGACTGTAAGGTGCACAGTATATTGTATATGTAAGTTTTATTTATGTGCGACGATATAAAACATGTAATCCTGTAAGCATGTATGCTCAATACCAGAGTTTCTGAGGATATGTTAAACATACAGTATATACACAGATATATCTGTGCATGATGTTACTCGACTGCAAATTTCTAGGTGTTAATGTACAATGTGGCCGTGTGTTGCAGAGCTGATCAGTGTCAGTTTTAGGAGGATTACTTCAGTTTGAGACTTTATCCAGCAGATAGTTGGTAAAGCTGTCATGTAGTTTGCACTTAATGAACTTGAAGATGTCAGGGTAGGTTGGGGCGGGTTAAACGTGGGCCTAATCCATCCACTCTCATCTGAAATAACTATGACAAAATCTCACAGGAATAAACTCATGGAGATTTAATATTATGCATCAATAAACAGGAAATCTGATACAATCAATGGTTATAATCAAAATGAAATAAAAATACATTTTGATTGCTCTCTATCAGGCAATACTGAGTGATACTGAAATGTATGGCAAGGCCTCAATATAATTTACAAAGACATAACATGGAAGGAAAAACAAAGTTTCAAATTTAGCTTGAACTGAATGTCATTTGGGTTTTTAATTGTATGCTTTAGAGGAGGATTAAATTCAACAGCTGCAACTACAGGCATCAAGATTTTACCAAGTTCTACACTTGATGTGCATATAGCACCACAAATATGTTCGTTTTTACACATCCCTTCACCAGATTAATTATTCATTTAAATCAACCAGATTATTTTCATTCAAACAGGCCAAATATGTAGAACAGACGATAATCAAATCTCGAAGGTTAACCACAAAGATAACAAGGGAGTCTGCTCGCTACAGCATTGAGAGATGCTCTTGGGAATTTCAGGTGAAAACTGTTTATTTCTGCATTTCATCCAAATATCATTGCATTTAGACCAAACCTATGTAGCTGTAAATAAGAGAATGAATGATGGTTCAAAAAAGCAGAGGTGTACAGTAGGATAAATATTGCCCCCTATGTGGTTGTTATCTTGAAAAACATTGGACAAACAATAAAGAACACAGTCTGGACTCTAGCAGCACTATGAAACAGCAGCAGTGTTTCACAAGTCTACTCTGGTTCCTCGTTTCCGCTCTCCTCACCCGCTGACAACAGTGAACCCTGAAGGTGATCCACTCTGACATCTGTGGGTTTGGAGAGGAAACGAGGACGGGTGATGCGTCAAACAAAAGGGGGATGACTTTGCAGACTCTGTCCTAACGTCCTCATCGTGGACCAACGATCCAGAAAGACAAAAATATGTAAACAATCATTTGTTCATAAATGCCTTCAGGTAACATGGAAACCTTTTCAGAGGGTTGTTTGTTCTCTGTCCAGATCAAAGTCCCTTTAGCCTTTTATCTAAACCTTTTTGGCATAACGGACACCCAAATTAGTCCTTTGACAGGCAACGTCAACAATCTCTATATTGCATATATTCCAAAAAATCTATCACAACTCTTCAAATCAGTGAGTTCAGATACTATGGCTTATCTAGGGCTTTGCTTCTGGATAACACTTCAGACGAAGAACAGTGTGGAGGACCAAATAGTTGGAAAAGGTAACTTGAGATGGGAAGAAAACATCAAAAGGGTAAATGGAATGATTCCTAAAGATGTAAAGCCATCAAGTTCATATCCTCAAATATTTTACACTATTGCCAGAAATAAAAATAAACAAAAAGAGCATTGAAAATAAAAAAAGAATATATATTTATATATACAGCATATGTATATCTATATATAAACAACAGTTACAACTAGTTGCAGGCAAGCGGAGAATTTCTCCCACGCTCCTTTAAGATTCATTCGTTCCACCGATATAAGGCTGTCAGACTCTTGGAGGGGGCAGCAGCTTTCTTTCCTCAGTCACCAGATTCCCTGAGATGTAGAGCGCCGTTTTATTTGTCAAGATTTATTTGATTCGAACACCATCAACCACACACCTCTTGCCCCTCCGTCTCCAAAAAAACAAAACAAAAAAACATTTGTGTAGGGAAACGAACGCTGCTCTGGCTCGTCCTGTGGAGCTGATGAAGGGTGTGGTCGTGATGCTGACAGGCAGAGTTAAGACACGAGACGCGTCGAACCCTCCCGTCTCCACTCCGCGCTGCCGAGTCTCGTGTTGGCGGGCGGTGGGTATTGGTGGCGGTGGAAGTGAGATTGCCCAAAATAAGGAGAGGAGCTTTACTAATGTTCATGTTACATCTTAGATGCTTTTCGATTTGATTTCATTCATATCCATATTGTTATGTTACAGTCAAATGCAAAGCTGTGTACATATTCAATCATCAGTCATTCCAAGGCTTGGAAAAGAAGTGGTTTTGCAAAAGAGTTCTTATGAAGACTCTGTTGTGTGTGCATTTCTTTATGCATATGTATGTGTGTGTATAAGAGTGTACGTAGTCTTCTCAGTGCCTCTGAGAGACTAATCTCTTTAATAGAGGCTCGTCATAGACCCAGCACTCCCCGTCCTCGTGGAACAGCTGCAGAAAAACACAAGCAATAACAATAATTACACTCAAATATTTGAAACAACTATATTAGAGCTGATCCTCAAATAAAACTATAAAATGATCT
Organism: Larimichthys crocea; assembly: GCF_000972845.2. Classification (NCBI taxonomy): domain Eukaryota; kingdom Metazoa; phylum Chordata; class Actinopteri; family Sciaenidae; genus Larimichthys; species Larimichthys crocea. The sequence continues at coordinate 20,079,851 of NC_040027.1, forward strand.
TTCTTTTTAACAGATCTTTGTCTAGCACTGAAATAGGAAGCGGAGTAAACTTTTAATTTTCCTGTTATTCTGAACGTAAATGACAATCAGGACTATGTACAGTCTGTTAACAGATTCAGATCTAATTATTTGACCAAAAAAAAGGTGAAAAGATGCATGTTAATGTCTAATTTGTGAGTGCGCAGTCTGTTATCACACAGTGTTCTTGTTCTTTTAGTCTTTCTCACCCTGGTCTCCCACTGCTGCTCGTTCTCCTTTCTCTCTCTGGCTTCAGCTCTCTGTTTCTCCTCCAGCCGGTGTTTGGCTTCTGTTGCTGCGTCGATGTCTTTCAGCTTCAGGTTCAACGTCACATCTCTCCACAATCTGGTGAATGGAAAGGGTGAAAGTGAAATACACAGAGAAAGTTTCATAGTTTCTAGGTCGTAGGTGGCATGATAAAAATAAATAAGACTGCGGAGAGGACAGTTTCATTCCTCACCTTCGGGACTCGTAGTTGAGCTGGTCTTCCAGCTTTCTCACTTTCTTCTTAATGATGCCCAACCTCTTAGTGTCTATGAACACTGTGTTCTCCTGGAAACACACACAAAACACATTCATTCATGTATTAATTTATTGTAAAACTCTTTACTCTCTATCTAAGCTATTCTCCAGTGCAATAAATGTCTATATTTTGTGTTTGCTTATTTGCCCTAAGTAGTAACTATTTTCCAATTTGATACACATCACCTAAAAAATGCTAAAAAGCTGAAAAGCTAAGAAGAAAACTCACTCCAGTTGCCCACTTGGCATACATCACTCCGTTCCATTCTCCTTCAATGGAGCAGAAAGACTTCTTGTCGTTCGGTGGACTGAAACGGAAATAGAAAAGAATCATATCACTGAGAAGGTCAGAGTCTTTTATCCAAAAATCAGCCTTTGAGCTGTGATTTAAAAGGTTGTACTGTATAACCGTTTTCTTCTTACAAGATCTCAGCAGTGATCCTGTGCTTCTTTCCTCCATAGAAGGGTTTGGTGTGGAACACGATGTTAGCACTGTAGCCCGACTTAGAGCAGGAGATGTTGCACTCCCCGCCCAGCTCCACCCACGGCACAGTCAGAATTGACCTGGACGGACGGGCTCAGGGTCAGTGAAGCACATATTAATGAGCCGAGAGATGTATTTCAATGTTGACACTGAGAAACAGGAATACAGTACAACACGCACCTTCCATATCCGTTAGGAAAGGTGAGGATGTAATGTTCATCGTGCTCCAAACAAGACACACAACCTAAAACAAGACCCGCAAATTAATTTTTACATCAACATGAAGATGTGTCTGTAAAGTGTGTGATAGTTCAGACTTTAGTGTAGTGTATAAAGTTGTGCTCTTGAGTACCTTGGCCGATATTGTGGACACCTATGGACATGCCTAAGAACTTAGACTTAGTCCAGATGTGAGCGTTAAACTGGATCTTCTTACTTAAACACTCTGCGTAGAATGCAGAAACTGTGAAAAGAAGAGAGGAAATACTCGAGACTTTGTCGAAAACAAACAATAAGTTAGTGTTTTATTTCATTTAAAAGATTAAGACATGCAAACAGCAGCATTTATTTTTACTTCATGAGGACAAATGATCTAAACGATCAGTGTCTTGACTCTACATGTCATCACTCAGAAGAAGAAGGTTCGACACTCACTGGGTGGGTGGTGAGAGACCTGCTCTGCCACAAAGCGCACACTGTTGGCGGAGGACCATGGAACTGGACCGTCTGATACCGTCTCCTGGAGGGTATAAGAGAAGAGACGGGTCAGGGAGCTTTCTCATGTTACAAATATAGAACAAAACAGGCAAACAAAGTGCAAATGTACATAAAAGGCGACCGGTTCTCATGAAGTTTGTTTAGTTGAGTTCAATGTTTACAGAGGTGATTATACTTGCTATTCCAGGAAAGCTTAATTTACTAACCAAATATCATTTGCAGTGTCAATGAGCTCAACAGGCTGACGACAGCATTTAAGCCGAAGCGACCGTTTGCCTGAATTTAGAGAACCAGCTGAGGCTGCCGAGGCATCTGGTCTCACCGTGTGTGGGGGAAGCTCCTCTGTCTCGCTGGGCAGATCCCAGTGGCAGTAGAAAACTTCACCCAGGATTGGGTTGTACGGTTTCTTGGCCACCGAGCCTTTCCTCCCTGCGTGGAAAGCTGACAGGTACCACTTTACCACATGTACCATGCGCTCCCGGGGCTCTGGCTGCTCAGCAATACTAGAGGAAGTCACATGAATGAGTTAAATTACTTACTGTTTTCTGAACCGTGGATACATTTAAATATCTGTGTGATAAAGTAACTTGCACCGACGAGAGAGATGAGCATTACCTTACAAATAGGTCAGGATGTGCAAAGAAGTCTGCGTACATTTCTAACAAAGATCTCCTTTCAAGGATGAAGGTAGGCAGGACCACCTGTGAAATGTAATCAAGGAAGAAAAAACTGTAACCGTAGCTGCGTGGGTTGCACAGATGATATTATAGCTAAGGCATAAAAGGACAACTGCAGTGAGGGAAATTCAGACAGAACAAAGACTCCATCTGGTGCCAGGGCTCATAACAAAGCATGTTGGGTCAGGGGTCTTTACCTTCGTGAGGTCCATGCCCAAACGAACTTGAGAGAGAAGATGCATGATGACGCTCTTGTGCTCCTCCACAGACTCGCCCTCACAATCATCATCGCGGTCATCGTGGCTATCAAACGGATCTGAAGACAACAGCAGAGAACCGAGTCTTACACGGCTGCTCTAGTACCTTTAGTTTAGTTTAACAAACAACAGTTGGAGGGGATAATTGTAATATATTTATGTGTCTTGGGCGTTTTCCCTTTTTACCTGCATCTGTGGTGCCGTTGGACATGGACGAGTTCAGGGACTCTGTGGTGTCTGGTCGTTTCAATGCGGTTTCCTCATTAGTGAGGGGCGAGGCAGCTGGGGGCCCTGAGGGACTGAGGGCAAAAGGAGGAGTTACAGGGAGCGGAAAGGAGGCAGGAAGCAGCAGAGATAAGGAGATAAAGGATAAGTAGGATTTCACAGGCTATTTTGTCTGTTGTTTTGGCTTCATTACTTTGTTCACTCTAAGCAGCGTTTTCCCACTGGACCTACTAAACGCTCTAATTGCAGTGTTGCTTTCATGCTGTGAAGCAACGGATTCACTTCACGCGGTGTTGGTCGCAGGGAGGCGGGGTGATACTATACTCACTCTATGCAGTGTTTGGGCGAAGTGCTGCTTTGGTAGAACTCGTCAGCATCGTAGAACTCGTCCTCGCTGGAGGAATAGGAGAAGTCTGGCACAGAGTGCGAGGGGATGGGGATGTGAGCTGGGGAGGCAACGCCGCTGCTGGGGCCTGACGGGCCACTCCCTGACAGAGGGAAATAAAAACAAACAAATCAAACATGGTGTGTTATGTCAGTGCCCTTTTCATTTTATAGATCTAATTAATAAGTCTTCTTCATTAACTTAGTAAACAGGTCAAATCTGCATCACGCTGTTCAAGTGGTGCATTAATTTCTAAGTCTGGTCAGGCGGGCTGTGTAGAGTAACATTAAGCTGTCTTTAACATAGTGATGGCTTCCTCTGCAGAGCATATTGACAGTGCTCTCGAGCATGCAGCTTTCCTCCTTAATGCACAGCGCAGCATTTTTATACTGCTGCCTCAGCACTGAAGACAAACAGGCATGAATCCCTCCGTTCCCTTGTACTTAGCCTTTTTATTTACTTTATGCTCATGGACACGGCACTACTGGTTGGAAAAGTTGGAACAGTAACAATAATTAATATTATATAAATATTATTCAGCTATTCATTCTGATTCTACTCCTTATTACATACAACTTGCAATAAAAAATGTTTAAAAAAAACAACAAAAACTTAGCGATAAAATAAAATGAAATATCTGTTTGATGTTCCTAATAGGAAGGATCATGGAGACGTGTGATGATTTACTTCAGTTTCTACAACAACATATCTTTTCCCTTTGGGGCATAGGTCCCACTGCTGGGATTTACATTGCCTGCAAGAGTGTAGTGAACTTTCACCTGTGCTGTTGGGAGTTGGTGTCTGCAGACTGCCCATCACCGTGACGACGGGACCAACGGGTAACGTGGAAGGTCGTTGGTCTGATTTACACACCTGAGAAGCGTCTTTAAAAATAAAAAAGAAAGAAAGAAGAGAAAGCAGATTTAAAAATGAAGTCAAATTACATTAGAGTTACAGCCAGAAATCCAGGAAGCTGAGAAAATGATGAGACGCTGCAGACAGAGGCTTCAGCTGTGAGTGTGGGGGATTACACAGTCCATTAAGAGACTGAAATTAGAATGGCCTACTTTGCATGGTTCATTTTCAGTGTTTTTTAAACAGTCTAGTCATAATCAGCAGTTCAAAAATAGACTCCTCTTTTCATCAAATCTTAGTCATGCAATTCAATTTAGTAAATTATGTTTGAAAAATGAAATATAATCTTGTAAATGTATGTAATCATGCCACTGGACATGTGGATCTTTGACAGTAAGGGCCTTAACTCATATCAATTTACCTTCAAACACTGAAAAAATAAAAAAAATAAAAAATCAATGATATTGATAAAGTCATACTAAAACTTGCTTCGGGTTTCATCCCACCGTCTTTAATACCACAGTGAAACATTAAAATTTAAAATGTTGTTGAGCGACAATATCAAGTCATTATAGTGTAAAAGTGGCAAAATAAAAAGAAGGAAAAAGCTTCTGTCAGCATGCAACATCAACTGTGTTTGTGCAGAGTGCATCCATCAGCTGGAGGAGATTGAACAACAGGGGGAGCTGTTGTCAATCTGTCTGGATGATGTTGGGTCTGTGGGGAGTGTGAACCCATGTGTCTGGCATGTGTAGAAGAAATGGTGAGAAGGCTAGAACCTGTGGGTAGTGTGGTCTGTGTTGGCATCGTGGTGTTGTCTACAGGAGTGTCCAGAGGGGGTTGGTAGATCCCATCCACTGGGTTGATGGTGCTCTGGAGGAAACAAACGAAGACAACAATGCCATCAACAACAAAAACAGACACTTGAGGAAACAATAGCACACCCACGCCACTGCCTGCTTACCAATGTAAAATGGTGTTTAAAGTCCAATGCTGCAGGTTTAGTCTACAGTCACACAGGAAAACAACTTATTTTATTCTATATCCAAATGTGTCAACATGCTAACCACGACGAAGCACCATATCCTTCAACATCAAAGCCAATGTAAGTTCTCCCCCTCGATTGGACACTAACTTCACAGCCTGTGAATATTATCAGTTTAATGCTATATCTACTCCACAACATGAACAGTGAAATAAAATATGCCGGATCAATTTCCTTTCACTCCATTTCCTGGAAAGAATAGCATTTGCAGGTCTCATTAATCGAATCAATATGAAACCAACGACACTGCTTGAAAACACCAACAGTAGCTTCACAAAATATTTAACAGCGCCTCTTGAACTCGGTCTAAAAAGGAGTTAATTAACTCCACCGGGCTCCACGCTAAATCTGTAACATGTTAACTCTCAGGCTCGTGATTTCCCTGTGGGTAAAACCTGTGGGGACATTCTCATCTGCAGTAGCCTGCCCTCGTCAGTGCCACCTCAATATAATGTGTCCATGCATTTGAATGCAGACACAAACACACAGACGTGCACACACATAAAATGCAGCCTGTTAGCTCTGCGTAATGGGGTCACTGGCACCGATGACCCAACTGACAGGAACGCCGACAACAACACGAGCTACAGCGAAACCACATCGACCTTTATTCCCCAACAACTCACCCTCAGGGCTCTTGGTGGCACATAAAATTAGATGTGCAATACCCTATTACTCAAACTTGACCTGTAATGTGTAATCCTAGGCAAACTTTGATTAAGTCATTTGAGATCATCAGGAACCGGAATGGTGAGTCAGGACATGAGCCAACACAAGGCTGTTTGGGTGAAAATACAGTCGGTGGTGTAAGCACTAAAGTTGGACTCGAATAGTAAACAACAGAGCTGCACAATCCCAGGATGCAACACTGATCGTGTCACATAGACTACAGAGGAAGAAGAGCTGTGATGTGAAATCATGGTTGTTTTTCTGCTTGTGAAATTTTCCTTTAAATGCTACTCTACGGACTTGGAAATTACTCTCCTGTATTGTTTTTTTCTTGTGTCCAGATAAATCGAGCGAACAAAAAGCAAGCTGTGATCAGGAGTGGAAAATGTCATGCAAAGATGCTCGGTCTGACACGTCTGCTTGATTTGACCTTTTGTTCACAACTCTCTTATCCTCAAGCTCCCTCTGCCTCTATTTCTTCCTCACCGCACTGCCCGATGCTCGCCTGGTCCACGTGCCTCTGTAAAAGTAAGGCAAGGGCTGCTAATTATAGCCAATTACAGAAATATTGGTCTGTCATGGTGGGACCAGCTCGTGGCCTTGTAAAGCTAAAGCAAAAGCAGCAGCATCAGAGTTAGAGCTAAAAACGGCTGTAAGCACTGTGTCGTGATCGATAGATTTTTTTTTAGTGAATGTAATATTAATGTGGCAGGTAGCTGGAGGAGCAGAGCGGACCTAAACCAATCATGGAACATAAATTATTTTGACAGATAAATACTGAACGGGCTTGGTTTAAATGATTACTGTACTTTACAGCAATTCTCCCAGTGGTGCGCAGCTTGACAGGGTCAATCAAACATGCTGCTTGTGCTTCAACTATCGTAAACGAGGGTCTGCAGTGTGTTTTATATTTGCTCCACATTATGAGCAATGCAGGCAACGTGACAGATATTTAGACCTTCAAAGCTGTTAAGATATCTTTTACCACAAAGCTTATCGTATATATGTACAGTTAGATGTGTCGGCAGAGCTTATGCTGTGCTATTTATATAACGTAATACTGTACTTAATGACTGTGAGATTAAGTCAGCTATAAGAGTAATGCAGGCCTGTGAGCTGTACAGCCGCTGTGGGATTCTTGCTTCAAGGACCACACTGGAGGGTTTTAATGTGTCAGTCCATTATCTACAAACAGTTCACATTACATTACCCACCATTTTCTGAAGCGCAGTTTTTAGATTGATTTTTTTTAACCTTCCAGGTTACCCACTGGGTTTTGTTCATTGCAGAGTGATCTAAGCTCTCAGTACACGTTTCATTTGGCCTTCAGTCCTCAGTTTTAAATTTCTAAACTCCCCAACCTTGACACTAGTATAAAAAACTACATGCAACTCTTCTGTTGCAATAAATTGCATGGTAATGCTGTTTTGAGGCAGGACTGTCCAGAAAAAACTTTCTTAGTGGTGTTTTTAAATGCTCCAACGTCTGATTGAAACGTCGATACTTGAAAGTTTATCATTTGGCAGCCCATTCTCAAATTGCAGTTATCTTAAATTACCTTAAACAGGAGAAATCACTGCTTACAACTGCATTACCACAGGATTAAAATGTTGTTTAAAACTTCATGTTTACCGTGAGAGATCATCATGGCATATCTAAGGCAGTCTTTTTTGCAACAAACTACTAGGAATGGAAACAAATGACTCCCTGTAAGATAAGAAATCAATCTAAAAACTGACAGTGAATACTTTGGAAAATAATCGTCTGCAATTTAAAATACACATGATTTTTAGATAAAACACGAAAACCCCCTTGGCACGAAGACAGGACACCTGCAGAGGCAGTAAAGTGATTTCTGAATGGATTTAGTGCTCGATGGTTCAATAAGCAGGCAGTGTGTACATGATAAATCAATGGTGAACTAGTTGACTCTAATTAGTGGGTGAAATGAAGTGCAACATCCTCTCACAGACACACATGCAGTAGAAGTACAGTCCATGTACACATAAGTGTGTGCCTTTTCTATGTTAAAAGGTTTCTCTCACACACACATACACACACAGATATACACATTTTCTATCTTGATGAAGAAAAGAATAGTTCCCAACCACTGCTCAAAGAATTCAAATCTCAGATTAAATCAGGAAATTATTAATTTGTTCAACAGGACAGTGGTGGCAGACATGAGGGAAAGAGTTTGAGAAAGAGCTTATCTCCAAATTAGACGGCATGCACTACAGAGATCTGATTTATCTGATTCTCTACAGTGGAAAGTAAATTAAGCAGGAAAAGAAAGTTAGCGGTTTGCTTGATTTCATTTTTTGTCATGGACAGAGAATGTCAAACTTACTATAAGTCCGTTTGCGTGTTGCTGTTCGTTACTTTGGTCCTTAAAATTTTGAGAAGACAATGTTAGACTACTTGTGTAGGAAGAGTCATTTCATAAAGCAATCCTGAGCACCTGTGGTGTAGAGAGCAATGAGATCCATCCCTCTCGTCATAATGGAGCTGAATAATATTCACTAGCTTGCCACATGCAGTAATCCTTTCATCACATGGTAAAAGCCCTGATTTCTGTCAGTATCAATGAGAACAGGATTGCTCAGTCTGTAAAGTCTCCACACTATCGTGTATCTTATTCATGTGTGGAAGAAAAAAAACAACAAAAATGCGTCACCTAACAACAGCATGAAGCAGAAATGATTGCTCCATTTCCCTTTTAACGGGCTGAATGGAACATGTGATGAAACAAGTACTGGGCTACACCCTCATCAACCACCGACCCAGATAGCAACTGAAAGCAGGGAACTACGCCAGAGACATATGGCAGGTAACAGAGTGAACACACTGATATGGTCTCACAAGAACAATAAATGTGGTGAAGTGGCAGACCAAACTACAGAGAGCGATGACTCAAAATGTGTTTACCTTGGCGATTTGCAGCAGTACAATACAGTGCTTGATGGACTCTACCATGCTCTGAAAGACAAAGACAGAAAAAGAGTTCAATAACTAGGAACTGGCTTTACAACTTTAAAAAGAGGGGAAGGATAATGTGTCAAGTTCTGACTTACACACGTAGTCTCTTTCAAATTTTCAATTTTCTGTAAGAAAAAAAAAGAGAGAAGAAAAACATCAAACAGCAATTTAAAAAACAAGAGCAAAGGTCAAAAGTAGATGCGCTGAGGCAACCAGTTTAACAGCAAATGAAGCATAACTGGGAGAAAACATCAATGTAATGATGTCAAACTGCAGCTGTTTTTGTGTTCTTTCGAAATCTGTAAGATTGTTTCCCATACGGAGAAGAATGGTGAAGTCACAATGACAAAAAAAAAAAAAAGTCAAAGTGACCAAAAGTATTAATGTCACTGAGGAAGTGAATCACACAGCTGCCGGTAAACACCTGAGACACCCTGAAACTGAACTCCTCCAACAATGCAAAACTGCTTTACAGAATAACTTGACTGAGATAATCAGTAATTTCAGTTATTTATGAAGCAAATGTCTTCTGCCACAGCTTCTCAGATGTGAGGATTTGCTGCTTTTCTCTGTATTATGTCATCATATCATAACATATCAGGTATGGAATTAATCTGTAGATTCTTCGGTTCAACATGAGACCAAACTTTTTTTTGGACGTCTGTTTTGGAGCTACCTCAAAAGGCCAAAATGTGTTCTGCAGCAGACTTGGGAAGCCTTGCTTTTAGCCCAACTGATGGCCAGAAATGTGTTTTGTCATGCTGTAACGCATAATGTAAAATACTGAATACTGCACTCCTACCAACCAGTCGACAGTCAATTAAAAAGGTTTTCCAAAAATGAATTACTGCAACCACGTCGCAGAGCATGAAGTCATAATGTGCACAAAATATTATGTTGATGCATCCAGTGGTATACAATATTAGATGCACACAGATACACAGAAGTGAGCAAATGCATGATTTAATGCTGTATGCATAAAGTATTAAAATTATTAATTGCAAACTTGGAACCGTTTTGCTAGCTTTGAAAAGCTAAAAAGCTAAAATTCTTCTTTTTCAACACAAACACTGAGGAACCGGCCATAATTAATTAGTTTGAACCAATGCACTGACCTTTAAAAATATTCTCACCGCTTCAAACCGACTAGCGACAGATATCAAACGTCTGCACCACACTGACAGCTATCATTTTTCGTTCCTGATCGCCGTGTGTCAGCTTGCTTCCCCCTGCTGTTAGCCCGGGCTCTAATGACAGCGAGAACAGCCGACCAGAGAGCTGACACACAAGGACAGAGCAGCACTGCTGGTACTCACTCTGCGTGATTCATCCTCTTTGCAGTCCTTGATCTTCTCATCAAACAGCTGTGTGTGAGAGTGACAGAGAACAGGAGATGAAAAGGGGGGAAAAAAGAGAGAGGTAGAGAGCATGAGCTAAGATTGGTACACAGATGAGTGTAGAAATAATCAGATCTCCTCTCACAAAGGAAGAACACTTGCAGTGTTTTTTATTAAGGCTTTCTGTCTGAGACAACATGCTACTACTTCTTTAAAAGACATGGTTTTCTGCTTCATCACCATGCTACCACAAAACTTATTTTTATTAACTTCTGCTTCATGTGATCAATATGCAATATGATCAGTTTACAGTACTGTACTACCTCTGGATGTTACCTAAACATGAAAGTGTTAAATATACCTGGTGTGCTGTTGCTGCATTGAGTCCTACCTTTAACTGGTCAATCAGAATCTGTAGGTAAGCGTCAGCTTCAGCTAGCTTCTTATCAAAGTCTTGAACACTCGGAACAAATCCCGTCTCAGCCTCCTGATGATGGAGAAACAAACACAGCTTAGCATTAGTGCAGCCTTAAACAAATCATAAATGACAAAAGGCCATGCAAGTATTTGCATAGTCAAAAACAAAAATACACAGCTACAACCAATAATATAAATCACATCATGTATTCACATATTATCCATTCATTAAAAAAAACAGCTTGTCTCGTTCACCTCCTGGCCAGGTGAGCTTTGTAAACTGTTACACAAAATGGTGGACAGAAACATCAACAGTTCAGGAGAATCTTCCAGCAGCGTACTGTACTGAGGGAGATATGGACACTATTGTTTAAAGGCTAGCCTACATAAAAGGCCAGCAGGTCTGTCTGCCTACCCGCCTGACTGGAGGCCAGCGAATTTCAGGCTTCAACAAAACTGAATCAAGGAACTCCAGGCTGGAGAGAATGTAGCTATTGACAGAGAAGCGTGTGTGTGTGTTAATGGACTGAGGTGCACTTAGATTCATCGTTTGTTAATTAGCTTCCCTTAACAGCCCCCTATCAGAATCAGACTCCCCACACACTCACACATGCAGAGAAACTCAGGCACAGACGATTTCATTACATAATATCCATTAAAAGGTAATTACTAGACTATTGGCAGGACAGACGTGACCAAGCATCTGTCTCTATCTGTCTGAGCTCAACCAAGCAGGAACAATCCAGTTGGCTGCGACACAAAACCCAAAACAGGAAAAAGAGCAGATAAATGTGCACACAAGACTTCCTTAAAAAAAAGAAAAAGCTACATATTTAACACTGGAGCCTGTCAATAGCAAGGACACTAATGACAACACAATAACCCCTCTACGTCAAGCCGCGATGACTAACACAGCGCGTGTCAATGTAATTTACTGCCACGCAGCAGTTACTCTGACGTGGGACAAAACACAACACCTTTTACGTGAAAAAGGAGAGAAACAAACAATAAAACTGATCGACAATTAATCAAACCGTGTTGGGTGCTACCACTGCTTTGGGTTTGCTGCGTGGCATAGTCCTGGTGTGTCCTGAGTCTGTGGGGGCTTTTCTTCCTGCTAAAGACGATCTCACAGGAATGTGCAGAAAAGCCATCAACACCTAACACCGTTGTCAGCTGCCTCGGCTCGAGGCGTTGCTAAAGTTTAAACTGTAAAGACATGGTGACTTTATAGAGAACAAAGTCTGAGCTAACGCAGCAGCCATGAAGCATTCAGTTAACTGGTCAAACTTCCTCAAAAAGGTTCAAAGGTACTTTCACTGTTAACTCTGCAAAATATAGCTGGCCACATGAGGGCCTGAGCAAAAGTCAGAAACTATTTTGGAGCAAATGTAAATGTTTTTATATTACATTATATATAATGTGTGTGTATGTGTGTGTGTGTGCGCATGTGTGTGTGATTGGTACATTAATTTCAAGTGTGAGTAACCTACCCTGTTTTCTCACTGGAAAAATCAAAGAAAATGAGCTGTTATCTTTTATTTTTACTTCCAACAACAAAACATCTGGAAAAAATCTGCAGGTGCTGAGGTAAACACAGGGTGTGGACTACCGTGTGAATCACATAATCCTCTAATCTTCAAATTTCATAGTGGATTGTTGACATTTATTTAGCTGTTCCACCTCAAGATATCGTGGGGATAAACTCCATCCTGAACCTCCACTCCAACATTACAGTATTTATAAAATAACACAAACACCTTACAGTACAATAAAACACCAAAAGTGTAAAAATACTGTTGAATTAAAATGTTACATGCATCTAAAAAGGTAGTATTTACCACAGAGTTTGTATATTTGTCTGCACTTGTGGTGTGCCATACATTACTTCACAGACCTTGTGAAAAGAAGCTAAAACTAAATTAGAGCAGGAAAAAGAAACCTGACACAAAACAGGACAGAGCCCCTATTATTACGTGAACAATATGTTTTGTCAACACGCGCATAATGGAGGGGAAGTGTGTTTTTTCTTTACAGTCAGAGCAGATAAGTTTGGAAGCAGTAAGTCAGAGGCAGGTGGTTGGTTTTATAAACAGCCACTGTACCATCACGTCATGGTGCTCACGTCGTCACAGTTCCTGAAATATTCCCAGACGTCTGCACCTCCTCTCACACTCATTCCCACCATACAGGCAATGCATCCCTGTGTGTGTGTGTGTGTGTGTGTGTGTGTGTGTGTGTGTGACTGTGACATAGTGAGAATATTTTAAAGCGGCTTGCAAAGACTCACACATAAACACCAACAAACCCACCTAATCACCCCAGACTCTACAAACAACACTGCCCTGTCACCCCGCCCCTCCCCTCCCCGTTTCTATTTGTCTTTCCACGCTGTGTGACCCACTTTAAAATGCTGCTGCCCCAGCAGCGCACTGCAGCCGTTAAACTTCTCCTTGCTCTGGTGCATTGGCGTCTGTGTGTGTGTTTACTTACTGGGTGCCTCGCTCCAATGGACATGCTGCGTTAAACCTCGCACATCTCTCCCATCAGGCCATCTCGCCTGACACAAGATCGTTTTCTCTTTCTCTGCTTCAGTTATTCTATTTTCTCTCTCCTACAGCAACAAACCACCAGCTCTGCTGAAGTTAGCGTTATGTCTCCCTCCTCCTCTTCCTCCACAAACAGAAAACAATCTCCACTGCAATATAAACCACAGCAGCAGACTGTGAGTTAGCTGAGCAGCCTGTCTGGCTAGAGCATATCCTTCGGCAGCAGTTATCAGCTGAGCGTTAGGTATGAAGGCAGACTGAGCCGAGTTAATCCAAGACCCTCCCCTGGCAGGAAAGGCACACTTCCTCTCACGCAGGCAGTAGAGAAAACACACAAAGCAGCAGCAAATGCTGACAGGGACCAGCATTAACAGCCACTCTCATTGGCTGAGGCAGGACAGGCAGATGTTTGGTTGATCAAGCAAGCAGGTATCGGATTGGCCGCTGCTGAGTCACGTGACGCTACGACAGCAGCGCGCTAACACTGCATAAGTGTGTGTATGTGAGCACCGAGCAAGCAGGCACACGTAGCACATCAGAAGGATTTGCCACAGGAGGGAGGGGAAGGTGGGGGAAAAAAAAAAGGAAGGAGGGAGGCAGAGCAAATGAAAAGACTGGTCATGAGGGTGGAAAGAGCTGTACGTAGATGATGATGAGAGGGGAACAAGGAGGACGGTTTGGTTTCATGAAGGAGAGCAGGAAATAAGGTTGGCCAGAGACACGCAGGAAAAAGAAGTGGCTGAGACATATTCTCAAAAATCATTAAAAAAAAGACACAAAATAAAAAAAATGACAAACCTGGCAGCAGTAGAACAACCAGGGAAAAGTATTTCCAGAAACCTAAGCCTGGTGCGGATACCTGTCTACAACAGCCACACAACGTGCCCCAACATCCTCCTTTTATGATGACTTCACTATCAAGGACTCATCACTGACTCACCTGGTCTGTTGACCAGATAAAACGTGCCAGACACTTAAAAGTAAAAAAAAAGTGCTAATAACGAGACATGAGCTGTGAAGTCCCTTTCAAAGTCGTCATATGGCTGTTGCAATGCAGCATAGTATATGATTTACAGAGTATGCAAACGCGTGCAATCTGAGGTTCAATAAAAATCCCACAAGAAAAGCTTTGGTATCTTGGTAACCCATTTATCTTCACTTCAGGGTTTGGAAATTTACACTCTGAAACTATTCCAGTACATTCATCGTGTATTTGTTTAGGAAAATAGATGGTAAACAGTAAACCTGCATTGCTGACATAGGAATTAGTATAAACAGACATACAAACAGCAAGGAGCCCCACAGCATAACGACTTCTTCTTGTAACTACAGAGGATGACTTAGACACACAGACTCCCAGAAACACACACATGTACAAACAAGTGCAAGGTGACATACCCGGAGTTGGAGGGTGTGACGGAGGATAGTTCCCTCTAAGGCGTGGATCCACTTCTCCCGCTCGTCTGCATCTCGGGCTGAGGGCAGAAACACACAGACACGCCCAGTGAGCCATGTTTTCCATACAGACAGCCATTACACATGTATTACACGCTGATGGCACCGAAACACAAACACTGAAATGACATGGAGTACTGGTGAAGCAGTTGATGAGGCTGTGTATTCATGTAGAAACTTTAGTGTGCTTTCAATCTAAATTCTGCTGAACCTCATGTTCAGGGCTGAAGAATTGATATTCATACATATATGCAGTTTCACAAATAAGACAGTAAGACTATGAGCTAAAGTAAACACACAGATAAAAAAGAGGCAATAAAAAATAAACAGATTTAGATGAGTACATACGTTTATGGCTGAAAATCAAATACAGAAAGATGTCTGGAGATAAATATTCTTCGACGAACAGCTTGGCATTTTGGGAATATGCCCGTTCACTTTAGTGCTGAAAATTAGATGAGAAGATTGATACCACTCTTTCATTTGTCACTTAAACATAAGGCTACAACTAGCAGCAGTTAGCTTAGCATAAGACTTGAAACATGAGGAGACAGCTAGCCTGGCTCAAAGGTATACAAAAGTTATGGTTTAGCTGAGCAGAATCTTTAAATAACAGGTATCTAAATTATGTTCTCCTGAGCATCTAAAGCTGAAGTGTATGTACGTAGGTTAAGCATGTTGTTCAGGTGACAACAAAACTGCAGAAAGTCAATGCGCCTGCACAGAGTCAGGCCAGCTGTTTCCTCCTCCTCCTCCTCCTCCTCCCAGTCTTCATGTTTAACTAAGCTAAACAGCTCCTATATATTTAACAAACAAATGTGAGAGTGGTGTCGATCTTCTCATCCAACTCAAGAAACAAAACCAATAAAAAGAAAATAACAGGTAGTAATAGTCGTACTACAATACTGGTTACCCAAAATATCGAACTATTCCTTTAAATTAGAGTAATGAGCAATGCTGTGTGTAAATAGCAGCTTCAAATTTAGCAGCTGTGCTGCTGTACTAAAATATAAAAAAAGCTAGTTTTAATATGATGGATTTAAATACACACTAATCTGAGAATCTCTAAGTGAAGCATGATAGGACTGTACCTAAATATAGCAAAACATGTATTTAAGCTGACTTAAGCATTATCTGATCAAATACACAAACACACAGAATGTGACCAAGCGTTCACATTTTTGTTGGGCGTATGAGGGATTTTGATACCCGGCCCTGTGTATGATAGTGATGGGTGAATCGATATGTTTGAGATCGTTGTAAAAATGAGGCATTAAAGCGCCGTCAGAGTGGTAAGGTACTACCGCTTCCTGTCTGTTTGCTTTACATGGAGGCTTTGGGGTCTGTGTGTGAGATGGATCTGGGCGAGGCTGCACCCTCAAAGCAAAGAGAGAACAAACAGACTGGCAGTGACATTAAACAGTGACCCAATAAGGCCCTGACATGTGCCACACACCCACACACACACACCAGTGACATACAGAGATGTCAGATTTTGTCCCCTGCCAACACACGGCCAGACTGAATCCATTCAGGTTATGAGTGCAAGTGTTTCATGTATTCAGAGGCTGAATTTCCAAGTATTGGATTTTCAGTTCTTGCATGGAAAGTAGCTTTAGTGTGTACGTGGCAGAATTACAGTCCAATGCTGGTAAAATAGGTGGCTGGTGGATTTGCTTCACTCACCAGCTGAAGAAACGACGGTACATTTTTGAAAGCTGGTCAAATCTGAACACACTTCCATTTGGATGGTTCATTTTGCCTTCTGGTATGTGGATAATGGTTACCACAGTCAAAAAAAACAAACAAACTATAACTCTACAAGCTGTGAAAGAAGAACTTAACAAGATGGATGCCATTGAATTAGCTGGCAAACTATATTCCTGTGCAAGAGTCATTTTTCATTGAGCTGGAAACAAGATGAATGGCTGTGCAAGCACAGAGCAGTGCTACAGCAGAAAGGCTTTTAAAGACATTAAAAGGCAGCAGAGGCTCAGGCCAATCCACTCAGACAGCGCCTCGCTGGCCTCTCACTTTCCCCTCAGCCAAACAGACTCTCCAGAGGAACAGATTACTGCGGCTAATGTTGTATGGCTCTATTCATGACACAGGAGAGGTAGTAGCGGGGTCACTGAACCAAAACAAATACTGTAACTATATGAACTGGGTCGCCAGGTTCAATCTTTGTCATTGTCTCTGGCTCAGGTGCTCACACCACGATTTATATTCTCAGGTGGAGATAAACGGTTAACTCAACAAATCTACAATGTTAGCCTATCAGCGAGCAGGTCAGTTCCCTAGTAGGCTAGTCACATGAGGCGACACGCTGCAAAGCCTGACAGTGACTGTCATCATGTGCCCCCTTCGGAAATTCAGAATTACATATTTAAACAACCTGCAAGTTGTTTGTCCTTTAAGTATTTACCTGTCTTAAGCTAAGGGGAGAACGAGCCAAAGCTCAAGTAATGTACAAGACAGGATGAGACCGGGGTCTGATTTACAGCTATCTGAGCACAGCGTGGTACGGCAGGTATCGTGCTTCCTGGTGAGTCGTAACAGTTGTTAGTGGTGCTGGAGAAACAAAGACTTGTAATCATAAGTCGTAATAGAGCCAGGGAGAACTGAAAATGTTTTTTACTAAATGCTTAAGGTATTACGTGTTTTTCAATTCTCTCGATTGTGAGATGAGTAATGAGGAGACTTTTACAGTGAAAGTGGTTTAAAGGTCTTGTTACGTACTGTGTTGCAACGCTTAGAAAATTTCATAGAGGAACAAAAGGGGCAAAAGTCAGTCATTTTTTCTCCTATAACCGCACACCTGACCCTAACAACACACACTTTTGTTTTTACGATGCCGTTTTAGTCCGCGAAGAGAGAACACAGTCTCACAGCCTTGCTGCTAATGAAGGTGTGCTGACTAAACCTTATTACTGTAGGCTCTGATGTTTCTCTGCTAAAAGGAAAGCATAGAGGAACAGCAAGGCTATCACAAGAAGGAAGACATACAGGAGGGTGCTCTACCTCCAATAAACTGCAACCTATCCACCCACACACACACACCTTCCTAATAACTACAGACAAACCCTGTCAGATATTGGATCAAGACCCAGGATAGATAGATATTCACAGCACCAATAAGGCCATAGTTCTAAAATACCAAATGAAACACTGAGGTTCCAATCCACATTGACAATGGAGGTAACATATCAGACTGACAGCAGTGTGTAAGTCAACTAAACCTTAATATAGAGATCATCTGAAGTTAATCTAGAGCCACTTTGTACTCCAAAAAGAACCTACGGTAATACTTCACTTAAAAATGTGACATACCTTTTACGAAACTGCAATTACATATCTCCGTTTAGGAACCAGGACCGTCCTACTCAATTGTAGAAATCCATTTGCTCCTCTCCCATGAGCCTTCTGAAGTCAAAATCATGTAGGCCTTAACTCTTTCTCTAACAATGATGCAGTCAGTGACTGAACATATATTTTACTTCTCAGGGGGAAGTTACCAACTTCCACATACAGTGTGATGTCATGCGAATGCCCTCTGTTCAGTCTACTTTTTTCATACTCATTTCATGTTTTCAGTATCTTTACCTTTACTACAACAGACTAAACTAAAGTAAAGAGCTGGATGGAAGTGAGGGGAGTTAAAACAGACATGCAAGGCTGCACTTGAACCAAGGACATTGCAATTATGTTGCATCTCAAACCCTCTGGCAGGCATAATACCGCTCTTCTATAGCTATATTCTGAAAATGCAATAAAATAGTGTTATTATACATCATATACACCAATAAATCGGCTTACTGCTTGCATCAGCATACATTCACAAGAAAAGTAATATTATTATTGGTCCAGTATCATTTTTATGCTGATACTTGGCCAACTGTAAAGCAAGCAACACTGTGATAAAGTCTTCTAAGAATATGTCGCTATACTACTGCCAAATTAGTAATTGACTTAAAGTATCACAGCCCTCTTTTACATTTATCAACATAGACATGCCTGAAAAACTTGTTTTTCACCTGTTGTACATCCTTTGTAAATGTTTCTTTAGCGGGTTATTAACCAGAAAATCTGCTCCACTGTTGCCTGGTTATATCTGCTACTGTGTTCAACAAAAAGTAAACAAAGAGATGGTGCTTATATCTATATCTAGCTTATACAATAACCACACACGTAGACAGCTACTGTGTTCAGACAAATGGACAAATGAACACACTAAGCAAACATCACCAGTGGTGTATTCCTAACCCAAGGATTCTCCTCTCATCTCAGTGGTCAGGGTAGATTTCCCTTTACAATGCTCAACCTCTCCCCATAATGCTGCTCCTCCTTTCTCCAAAGGGCCTGTGTGAATTATTCATCCTCCCCTCTTCTTTCTCTGCCTGCCATCTTCAGACAAGCTGATGAAATGTTTCAATACATGCTCCAGCGGGGACTACAGAGGGTCTGATTCTCAGGACTGCAACCAGCCATTAGGCAGTAGCTACCCAAAATCCACAACTTCACAATGAATACAATCTGAAGTCACATTTTTGAAATAATGTCAGAAACTACGAGTGGCTGTTCAGTACTTTGCTCAGTTGATTGTTCTGCCGACTGTGTGTCAAATTGCAAAAAGATCACATCATCATATTCCTTTGGACTGACTGAGTCATGCATGTGTGATTTAGTTAGAAAAATGATGCACTTGGGAACACCTTTCTAATGAAATACACAAGGTATACAAAAAGGGCAGATGCAGTCCTGAAAACAGTGGTGAAAAAATGATGACTCAGGTAGGACATTTAAAAAAAAAAAAAAAAAGGGATGAAAGCATACGGTGCAGGTGATAACAGGGTGAGGGAGGACCTTGGAGACAAGGGAGAGTCCACAACAGGGGTCTCTCATCCTGGACTGATGCTCCAGGCAGTTTGGGGCAGTCTGACAAAAAGGGAGGGGAAGACAAGAGATTGATAGCTACTGTAGATAAGAGGAGGCGAGCGAGGGCAGACGGGGGGGGGGGCTAAAGGGCTCTCAGGCAACTCTGATGCACCACCGGGGGAGAGGGGCTGATGAATAATGGATGCTTCTCCAAATAGAAAGACAGTAGAGAGCTAGAGAGCTGCACTCCAGGCTAGCACAGAGGCCGGCTGCTTCAGAACTACACTTTAACCTGTGAGCTGGACTGTCCCTTTGAGAGAGTACTGGGTCTTGGAAAAAAAAATTTTTTTTACATGAAAAAGTAAATCTGGTATCTATAGTGTCTTTCTTTGCCCACAGATAATGATGCACACACACACACACACATGCCGCTGTGAATCCTGGGAGACTTACTGCATAACATGCTCAGACCAGGATCGTTTTACAGCAACAGAGAAATCTCCTCCTGCCCAACATCCTGTGCATCTCTTCATATCTAAGCTAACAGCTGATGTATCCAGAATCTCGTGTTCAGCACACATTCAGTGCTAATTTACTGCCCCGTTCCTGCATTGGTGATACATGAGATACATGACTCCTCTGGGTATCTGGAGAACAGATGTGTGTTACAGTGACATATGTCATTGTTGTCTCTCAAACAAAAAGATAATCATGGGGGTGGTGGTTCACAGTGTGCTGCAAAGATTCAAATTGTCCTGTGTAAAGATATGCTGCCTTCAAAGGCTTATTGCCACACGGCTGACCACTTAGCTGAAAAGTTTAAACTTTAAACTTTAAAGGATTAGTCAAGGGGTGTTTAAATGATAATGATAAAGGGATGTTAATGATATTTATAAATACCAATACCTTTCAGTACTGCATTGTCACTTTTATTTATTGTAGCTGACTGCAGTAATGAAGGTGTTTAAATAATGCTTCTAAATTAGGTCTCATTAAATTATAATCAGAATATAATTTGCATACATTTCTGCTGTTCTCCTCTTAGTCTCTCAGACAGATAATATCCACCAACAACAGACCATATAAAATTAGAAGAAGAAAAAAAAAAATCAAATGACTGCACGCTTCACTGACATTATGGCTGATGCCAAAGACTCAGACTAAGTGGAGCACAGAAACTTCTAGAATAAATTGAGACCATGACATTTGAGTTATAATTCATTGACAAATATCTCTTTAAAAAAGGTGCATACAATTATATTTCCTGATAGAAAAAGAGATTATATCATTGTTTAGTCAAACTAGGACAAACACCAGTAACATCCTTTTCTGAATAACACACCTAGTCTTTGCAAACATTTGACTGATTCGGGACGCTGGACACACTCTCTTCTCCTTTTTCATTTCTCATTGCCAACAACCAGTAAACAGAATACTTCACACTGCTCTGAACTGTCCTTGAACCATGATAACAAACCAAAACACCCGAGAGCTACAGAGCGTACTGCTCCACCCTAACTGCACATCCCAGAAGACAAACAAACAACGCCTCCTCTCGATCCTTTTGCCCAGGATTGGCATGCATGCGGACCATGAGACGTGCACGGTTTTCTCCTTACCCTTCCGTTTGTAGAACCACAGCATACAGCTTCGGAACACAGACATGGGAGAGGGCATGGAGGAGGTGAGAGTGGCGGGGGGCCCATGGACTGTGGCTGGTGACCCTCGAGAAAGAGGTGAAAGGGGGGTGCTGGTGGTGAAGTGTGAGGGGTTTGGTGTTGCAGGAAGGGGGGGGGGGTACAAATGGACAGATGGAAGGACAGAGATGAAGGAAAGGTGGAGGAGGTTAGTTAAAGACCTGGTGGAGTGATAGAATAAAAAAAAAGGGTGTCTGCGATGTACTGTACTGGACAGCTCCCTGTCAAAAAAGAGGAAAGGGTTGGCAGGACGGGAGGGGGCGCGATGCTGTAGCCAGGAGCCAATCCTGTCCCTATGAAGTGACTGGTTGGTAGATAGTGAGCGGTGGTGGCGGCGACGACGGCGGCGGCAACGGAGTAGCAAAGGGCGAACAGTGGTAGCAACCAGAGACCTGAGCTCAGCTTCCAGCTCAGCAGTATTCCCTTATTATTCCCAGAGGCTCAGCTGCAGAGAAGAGACACAAGCAGCAATCTTCCTCCGCAGCCACAGTCGGGAGGACCGAGGAAAAAATAAATAAATAAAAAGCCTTACTTGCTCGTTCTGTTCCAGAGGAATCTGTCTAGCTTGCAGTGGAACAAATCATGTTTATATAGAGAAATACGTGTCAGTCCAACTTCACAGAGCTGCTTGGAGAGAAAAAAGCTCAGATGCAAGCAGCACGCTTTGACATTGTGTAGATGCCTGTGTGCATGTGTTTCCTGGCATTAGTGCAGACCAATCCAAGTCTTTAAAAGGTGGGGAGGGATAGAGGAGTGAGAGAGAGAGTGAGAGTAGGCGAGAGAGAGAGCAAATGAACAGCAGGGATGGATCCATAAGAGAGAACACGGAGAAAGGACGCCGGTGATGGGAACACAGAGCAGAGCGGGCATAAAGAGAACAAAATGAAAAGGGGGACATCTCACCTTGGAAATGGAAAGTCTTCTGGTCCACAGTGATGGTGAATGTGCTGTCGTCCTCGTCATCGATGCCGATCACAGCTCCCTGGGCAAACAGAGAGGGGGTGGGGTGGTGGGTTGGGGGGAAAGCAGATAGTCAGACAGCAGGACACGTCATACTCCACTTTCCATTTCTATCCTCGTACCCTCCACATGTTCCAGCAACCCCTGATCAGCTCTCTCGTATAAATTACCCTTGGTCTGTCTAGGCACCTCTCCCCTTCACAAGCTCCTCTTGCCTCATCATCTCCTCCTCACAATAACTCTGTGTTTCTCTCTAAGACACATCCGAGTGCAGCCTTTTGGAACATGGGAGAGAAGAAGGGAGGGGAGGAGGAGGTGGGATTTGGGAGAGCGAAGGAGGAGAAAGGCAGTGAAGGGTGGAGAGAAACAGACTTCGGGGACCGGCAGCTAGCAGACAACGGGAGAAAAAGAACTGCAGAGGAACGGCCTGCTGGCTAGCTGGGACATTAGCTCCTAGCAACAGAAACAGGGTGTGTGACTCATATAGCAAACCTGCAAATAATAAAAACAGCAACAACAGGGGATGAATAAAAGAATATGAACAGCTGTAAAATATTTTGCAGTCCAGCACAAAAGCTCCCCATAAAATCCACAATTTAAAAAGTTATTATTTTTAATTAATATTTTATTTCAGAGACTCGTTGAGGTGTAAAACGAATACATAATCATCATCATAAAGTATAGTTGCCTGGCTACGTCTCTTTACAGCATTGTGAAAAACTAAATCCCACAGTGTTACATTTTCATTTTATAAAAATACATTCTGATTATAACAATGATATCCAGCAAGGCATGGCCTTTACTTCTGAGTGTAGTCAGTTTCGTAAAAAAAAAAAAACTTAAATAAATACAAACATGTGGCCTGGTACAGTATCTTGTAATGTAATCAGGCTCAACAAATGAATAACACAAGATCTACTTGGGATATTCTCTGAAGGATCCCATGCTTGGTGTTTTCTCTGAACCTCCCATGACATCTTGTAGAAAAGCCCAAACTATCAGGGATGCGTTGTTGTTAGAAAATGATATAAGAAATGATCTGTCAGATATAAGGACAGGTATTAAAACTATTAATGTTCCTCTGCTCTCTCTGTAAATGCCAACATATGGGGCCTGGAGAGGGATTTTCAAAATGAATGCATATATCAAGGTCTGCATGAAGAAACAGATTACAGATTACTCTACAGACACTCCTCATGCCTGTGGCTCATGACTGGGATGCATTATACTACGGTCTGATATGATCAGTGTGAAAATGTGTATCTGTTATCATTTTGTTATCTGATAGAATAATGTTAACTTCAATGGCATTATCTATAAAAAAATAAATAATAAAAAAAAAAATCTTATCTCTCCCCTTGTCTTGTTGAGACCAGTCAGTATTTTAAACCTCTAAGTGGCCAGCTGCTTTCCTTGTTCTGCCCAAGAGTGCTTGAATGCTTCCCTTTACTGACCACAAAGTATGGCCTCATAAATTACCATAAAGTGTGTCACCAAAAACTGACACATAAAGGTAATGATTCCTTGAAGGCTATTGCAGTGACCTTATTTATTTTATTTTTTGAAAGACGGTGGATCATTTGATCCAACACAACCAATATAACACTACATTAAAAGGCTATCACTACACTGTTATTTCAAACAAGAAGACTACGCATGCCTGAACCTGTGGGGGAAACACTACAAAGTTAAGAACAATATAACGATCAGGGTCTGACAAAAGCACATTTATAAAAATGTCAAAACAGACAAGGTTGTTTATTATAAAGCATTCAATTTTTATTTTTTTAAATTTATTTATAATGTTTTCATCAAAGTGTAGTTTTTCTTCCATTCATCAATGTCAAAAATCCTGTTTCAAAGCGTAAGGGAAGTGACTATTTTCAATAGCCTTTGTAATTGAGAGGGATTCATTTTTCAGCTCCATGATGCACATTATCAAATTACCGTATCACAATTAATTGTGTCACATTGATCCAGCCCCATCTGAAACCTCCGACCTTTGACAATGTGCCCACAAATGACCCTGGATCCTGTTTTGAAGGTAGTTTCAGTTGATACTTCCTCCCTTTAGTGTGTCAACACCTAAAACATTTAATATGGCTTTTACTACTGCTTCTGTAAAAACTCATAAGAAACTTCACCTCCTCGATTTTAGATGAACCATGTGACCAATAACATGATGAGAGACACTCAGTGTGTGGCTGACAGGCTCAGTCCAGGCAAGTATACAGGTTCTGGTGTGGGAATGCTGCAGGTGGTCTTCAAGCTTACAATGTATACAGGTGAAAATTTGAATGAGGAAGAAAAGCCCAGCCCTGCTTTTATACAAACTTGAGGACCGCCTGAAAAAGGTAAAGTAAGGAGTAAAGATACCATAATGAAATTTCATTCAACTTGCTCACCTCACAACTATCAGTAATAAAGAATCGATAAAGAATAAAGTACGAGAAATCAATGTTTCATAATTCATCAATTTAAACCAATATATGTAATCCCAGCAGGTCTGCCATCTTGTAGAATAAATACAACATCGTATAGTTTCAAGAAATTAAGAGTTCATTAAGCAAATTACCTTACTAATGTAGGCTCAGTCCGTTCAAAGCCATACTGCATTAGTCTCTCTTTATAAGAAGTAATTTAACAGATGCCGTAACAGGGCAACTGCTGCCATCTAGTGGACATTACTCGAAACTGAAAACACATTGCTACATGCAAATGCCTTCACTGGGGGAGCAGAAAAAGTAGTGCAACAGAGCTGTGGTTATGGCTGCAGGAAAGTACTGACACCTTTTAGAAGTAGGCCAATAAATCAGCATTAGCATCCGATATAGAGCAGAGACCTTCTCAGAAAGTCACACATGGGATGTGTTGTACTGCACTCTGAACAACAACGCCCTGTGGAAATGATTCCAAATACCAAGTAAAGCAGGGCCGCAACTCAGCCAGGCACGCAGAGTATGTGTTTAATTTATCAACAGACAGCTGCAAAGACCAGGACAGTCTTGATCCTGAGATCTTACCCTGAGTCGCACGCAGCCTCTTCTGGATCCTCGCATCATCTTGTCCTTTGACTGCAAATCAACAACAGAACAAATTAGGGATTAATAAAGTCAGTATGCAGGGCAGGGTAGAGGATCTTCATAGTTATTTTTCCACTGAAGACTATGATATATGACGATGACGGGAAACTTTCAGGACCTCCTTATTGTGCGTCCTGCCTCACTGTCATTTGGCTTTCTGGGGCAGAGCCATCGCTAACATAATTAGTAACACGTGCTTTTTCTGGTATGACACTTCAAAATGTCTGCGGTGAAAAAAGGCCTACAGCTACAACAGAACAAGTTGTTTTGGTTACGTTAGGAATATTCAACAGACCGGGCTGCACATTATGTACAAAACATTTTGTACATAGTCAGGTTGTCCTGTATGTCGTCAGGCTATTAATATCTACGAACTAACTATAGTCTCAGAGTCCCTGCTCTTAATAAGAGTCTACTTCCTTCTGAGCCTTCAGAGAGTCTTCTCTCTGAAGGCTCAGAAGGAAGCAGAGAAAAATGGGACTAAAAATCATACGCTGAGAGAAGGCAGATGAGGTGGTGTGAAATCATATTACTTGATCTAAAATCTAATGAACTGGTTGAACACTGGACATGTTGACTTATCACAGTAGGAAAAAAAAACACAGGTTGACTGGTTGACTAGTGACGATGGCTCAGTTCCATTTAAGTGTTCCTGAAACAGCACGCACAATAGTTGAACCTCCCCAAAGTGGAATGCAGCTCTCGCAAAGATACCTATGAGATACCTGTTTTACGTGTGTGCAACCAGTTGTTTCACTATTCAGACATGATTTATGATGACTTTATGATGTAAGAAGGGGGGACTCATTTGAAAATGTTGATACATTTTGCAACACATCAGAGTGGGACTGCAACTAATCGATATTTTTATGGTGAATTACCACCAGATGATTAAATCATTCTGTCTACAAAATGTCAGATAACATTGCCTAACACATTATCTCAATCAAACATGACATAGTTCCAAAGTGCTTGTTTTTAATCAGAGCAACGGGTCCAAAAGTCCAAAAAGATATTGACTTTTTTAAATAAATAAATAAAATAAAGCTGCAAACTATCACACTTGAGAAACTGAAAGCAGCAAATATTTGGCATTTTTTTTGTTTTGGGGAAAACCAACTTGTTGTTTCAGCACCAAGTCAGACACGGTGGGATTGATCATAAGACTCTTGTTTTGTTTCGATTTGACGTCTTATATTTGTGACTTGTTCACAGCTCTGGATCAGTGAGGCTTTTTTTTCTTCATGAAATATACAATAGCTGCAGGTTTATTCTAACGACTCACCAGTCACCATATCTCGACCAGGACTCAGGCTAGTGTCTGTACATCCATTAAAGACAATACAGTCACTGATTGTTGCTCTTAGACTTTCTGTTCTGTTTCTGACTTCAGATTTAGGATGTGAGCTTTTTCTCTGGATGTGAAACAACGCCTCTGGACGACTGAGGCTTTGCCATGAAATATTCAATAACTGCAGGTTTGTTGTCACAACTCACCAGTCATCATATCTCGACCGAGGTCCATTGTAAACACTGAGGTCACTGATAAAACTACTGCTGTGCAAGTAAATAAGATAAAACTAACTTTCTGAGAGGCGTGGACAGCCCTTAGTTGTTCTTCTTTCTCTCTTACCACCTGTTTCACCTTCAGTAACACTGACAGCTTGTTTTCTAGCTCGCTTTCATCGCCGTTAATCAGATTACAGCCGGTAATTTCCGTTGGACTTCTCTAAAATCGAACTAACGTTCACCTAGCAACCAACTGTCTCCGCGCGCCTTGTCTTGTTAGCTCTTCAGGCTAACAAGACAAGCGAGTGTCGGGACTTATTTAACTAACTGACACGTGTCGTCTCACCCAAAAAGAAACATACTTAAGTTTGCCTCTCTCGTTCTCTCCTCCATGGCTGTGAAACTGTTGTCAAAAAGTGTCTCAAAGAGTCTGTGTGTTTTAGCGTTTTAGCTTCGCTGGCTAACTGGTTAGCTCCATTAGCGGAAGTGTGGAAAGAGTGCCGCCGTTTGATTGGTCAGTCGGTCTTCGACGAGCGTTCCTATTGGCTAGAGCGCGGATCCGTCGCGACAGGGACCCGCCTGTTTTGCCAGCTGAGACTCCCAACTCCTGACAAACACAAGGCCCCTTATCCCACTGAGGGTCTGACAAGCAGCGACAACTTCTGCAGTGTAAGCGCAGGGACGGACCCGTTCAGCGTTTACAAACCATTGCAATGAACGTACCGTGTAGTATGACAGCAAGCCGGCGTTGTAGTCCAAAAC
Organism: Larimichthys crocea; assembly: GCF_000972845.2. Taxonomy (NCBI): domain Eukaryota; kingdom Metazoa; phylum Chordata; class Actinopteri; family Sciaenidae; genus Larimichthys; species Larimichthys crocea. Next base: position 20,107,328 of record NC_040027.1, read on the forward strand.
GAACCAGCGATACTGCCAGCCTTTCATAACGTTAGTCCACTTGCTTAGCGGCCCCTCCATGATGGACGCCATCTTTACAATAGGCTACGGTCGGGGAGGAGTCGGATAAGGTGTGGGCAGGCGTCAGAGGCGGGATGCTGCTGCTGGTGGTGGTGGTGCTGCTGCTGCTGCTGCTGCTGCTGATGATGATGATGCACCCCATATCAGGGATGCTTACCCCCTGGCACTGGTGGAAGTATTGAGAGATCCTTTGTAACAATACCATATTACAAGTAAAAGTACTGCATTGAAAATGTTATATTCTATATATATATATATATATCTATATATTATTATATATATCTAATCTATATATATATATATATATATATATATATATATAAAATCATGGAAATGTACTTAAAGTAGTGGTGTGCGATAATGCAAGTAAATACGGGCCAGTATCGCAGATACTGATACCGATACTTCTCAATAAACAAGGTGGATGCATCATTGAACTGCTAAATCTCAATTCATTTTCATGACCTTAAGTGTGTTTTGTGATGTTTCCTTTTTAATATACTGTTACTGGTTATATTTAACTGTTATTTATTTCAAAAACTAAATTTCTCATATCTCACTGTTACCTCACTGTTACTTGTTTTTTATTTTTTACAGTTACTGGTTCTATTTAACTGTTATTTATACATGTGTAGTGTGTATATATTGTTTAAAATAGGATATTGTATAGGGTATATTGTTAAAGCTTTGTTTTCTTACTATTGTTTTTCTTGCTATTACTTACCGTTTGGGAGCTGCGGTAACAAAAACAATTTCCCTACGGGGATTAATAAAGTACTTCTGATCTGATCTGATTATTCTTAAATACTTAAAACCCAGGAAAGAATTAGGACAAAAATTATAATTTAATAGAAAATGCTTTATTATCAAATCTTAAATTAAAGTACTTGCAAACCAGTAAACAAATTAAAACAAACATATACTGTTGAGAAACTGTAATACAAAAATTTAATTTAAATTCTCAACAACAAAAACAACAACTGGTGAAAACGACCAGCGATCTGGCTGTTTCCTCTTTGCCGAAACTGCAGCATTGCAAACAAGAGCGTAACTTAAAGAAAACATTGATCTCACCAGGCTTGTATCGATCCGATACCGATACCGACTTGGTATCGATAATATCGATATTTGGATCGATACGCCCACCACTAACTTAAAGTACTTAAAGGTGCAATGTGTAAGATTTAGGTGGCTCTATTTAGAGGCCATGACAGCGACTGAGTGTAATGTGTGTATGTTTTCATTTCATTAGTGAAAACATACACACATACATAGTGTATAATCACCTGAAAATAATCAAGGTTTTGTTACCTTATAATGAGCTTTTTTTTATCCACAGAGACAGTGGGCCCACCATATTAAATATATTTCTACAGTAGCCCAGAAGAGAGACACTAGATAGATAGATTATTAATATATGCAACTTATTATTATCTTCAATGTGTTAATCTGATGATTATTTTCTCTCTCTTAATCAATTAAGTGTTTGGTTTGTAAAAAATAATTACCCAGAGGCCAAATCGACACCTTCACAACGCTTGTTTTGTCCAAATTGTTTAAATTTAACATTATAAAAAATAAAAATAAGATATTCGCATATGTGGTGCTGAAATCCCCAAAAAATGATTTTAACTATTTATCAGGATATTTTCCAATTCCTTTTTTATCAATCGACCAACTGATTCACATATTTTATTAGCTCTTTTGTAAGCAGAACTAGTAACTAACAACATCAAATAAATGTTGTGGAGTACAATATTTCCCCCAGACATGTTTTAGTTCAAAAGTATAGCATCAAATGGAAATACTCACGTAAAGTTTTAACATATTTAAAAAACATGTTAAAGGTTTGCTTAATGAAGAGGCTAATGTGCCCTCTGCTCTTGAGCCACAGACACTATTTGTTTAAAAGTGATTAAAGTGTTTGGAGGAAGATGAACAACCAAAAGTGAAACAGTATTCATCAATATCTTTATTATTTACAATAGGCTTAACACTGATAAGCAAAACTTCACAGTAATATAACGTGAGCTTTAAATAAAAAAAAACAAAAACACAAAATATATATTTTGCACAATAAAAAAGTTAATGTTAACATCTCTGCCATTTTTCATCCCTGTTTAGATTCACATATTTCCATAACTGTGTGTGTTTGTTTACATTGCACTCGTACAACTGAAGAAGTGGCCTTTGGTATAATGATGTGTACACACGTTCTCCAGAGCTGTTCTCCAAAACAGGGAGACAAAAAAACAAAACAGATACAGAGGATAAATGCAGGCAACATAAAGAAAGACAATGCAGAAGACTGGTGATGAGAATGAGAAGAAATCTGTGGTCAGTTCAAATATGAAACAGCATCGCTTCAGATATGAGATTTGAGGAAAAAAAATCATACTAAATTATATTATTGAATCAAGTTATGTAATCAATGATTGAATGTCTTTAAAAAATACAGTCCAGAGTGGAAATGTGTTTGATTCTGGGAGGTTTTTCTTTCACTATTTGATAAGGCTTTTAAGTGAAACCTACTCCAGAGAGATGCACTACAAATCGACGGAAACTTAAAGGAAAAAGAGGCCAGACTGCAGCTTGGTAATTGTAAAGAGACAGATTATGGCGACAGAGCAGTTTGGGTAGAGTGCAGCAGACTCAGTTGTTAGAGAGGAAACATGGCGTGGCTGCACTAACAGTGTCAATGGCCACCAATAAATAGCCTTAGTAACTGAGTATCTAGATTCATAATCTTAATAGACAAAGTGCACCTTTCGGTTTCAAGTTTGCATTTGACCATTAACCTCCTAAATAACAGAAATGCATGCTGTAGTGATACCCTTATCACGATCTCATGGCAAAGGAAAGATGGGTTTCCTTTCCTTAAATCCTAAAGGAAATAAAGGACTTTAGCCATAACTGTGAGTCCTCGCAGTGATAGTGTACTGTACTTAAATTATTTCTTCACAAAAAGGCACCAAGAATCATGAAAAACACAAAAGGAAAAAAGACGATGGCATTTGTTAAACTCACATTGAGTAGAAATTTCATCATCAGTTTGTCTCAAAGGATGTTTGGCAAGAAATTGGACATTTATACTGACACACAGTAACATGAAATGATGATATGAAATGCACCACAATACAAGTTGATAAAAACTTTTACTTGGCAATCCATCAAGTGTCATTAACAGGCATTTTGAAAGTGTTATGGACCTGCAGTGTTTACAGATTCGATTTTGTAGTATTAGTATGCAACATGTGTCAGTGAACCAATGTGTCTGAGGCCTTATCCAGTGTACATTAAGATGTGAGCCAAAGCAAAGAAAATAAAGACATCTGTGAGTTGAGTGTGTGTGTGTGCTGTACACAGTTTTGTTTGTGCTCAAAAAAACAGAGCAGCTGTTTCTGGATTTTGAATTCTTTAGTGTGACCAAAATTCCAAAAGTATGGGCCAATAAAACTATTACAATAAATTAAAAAAAGAAAGAATGGCACCGTAAGAGATTAAAGAGTCATGCAGATGAACATTCGACCGGATTCAGAACGGAAGAATAATACATTCATAAAGCAGATATTCAGATCTGGGTGGATGCGCCTCAGGCTTGCAATACATCTCTACAGTCCAAAAACATTGCTCTTTATGCTGTAACCACACATAAATCTTTTGTTTCCTGGATATGAAATAAATCAAATATTTACATAACTTTTTTCTCTCAAAATAGGTCTGTGCTTTTAATAAAAAAAAAAAAAAAAAAAAAAAAACAGGAATAATTTAAAATTCAAGTTCATACATAGACATTCTAAAAAGCATTTTTTCTTTGAACCAAATAATGTACAAATCGCTCATGTGCTGAAGACATACTGCAGTTTGTTTGTTGAGAGATCAGTACTGTGTGATTAGTGTGAAGTAGGTCTCTGCGTTTCGCAGTGTTCATACATTGAAGAATTTGAGGCACTGAGGCCACGACAAGGCTACAGGGAATCCAGCACTGTCCATACTCAGGACATTTATAGAAATACTGTCCCACTTCACCTCCTCATGCGCTACCCTGTGCTCTCCCTCTCTCCTCACTCTACTCTTTTTATGCTCCATCATACAAGGAAGAAATGTAGTGTGCAAGGATAACTGGTCATAAATATTGAAATGCTTTAGGGAACTGGGGATCCCCCCCCCCCCCATATATCTGTGGCACTGTGTTAACGTGTGAACATTGGTCACATCACTGAAGCGAAGACAAACGCTGTGCATATGATAAGACGCCCCACGTTCATTTGTTATGTTTTAGTATTGTGGGGACTAAATAAAATAGATTCATATCAATCTTTTCTTTTTCTTCTATAGATTTGATAAGCCTGTATTTGGTATTACTGAAACGTAAACCTGACGTCTCATTTCAGCTTATTTACACGCTCGTCAAATGCACACAGCTTTCGATGATGTACGTGATCCCTTCAGTCTTTTTTTCTCAATGGTCGCACCTTGTGTGGACACACGGGAATGTCAGCGTTAAAAAGCAGGTGATTATTCTCTATTCAAAAACAAGGCTTTAATCTGATACCAACAAAAGCAGTTTTGGGGGGAGATTTATAATTTTATCACATTTGTCCGTCTACCTTAAAGTACTGACTGTCAGTTGCAGTCTATGAAATGATATTAGAAGAAGAAAACAAAAACATCTGCACATAAAAGTGTTAAATTGAGACCCCCAAAACCCTGTTAAATCCTGATGTTGAATTCTTTAGAAAACAATGGCTTTAAATAAAATGGCTTATGGTCACTCAGTTCCCCAGACGCTGAGCAAAATACTCCCAACCGATGATTCACGATTCACGCATTTGTGAAACACTGCTTGAGCTTACTCTGTGAAAAGAGTTGAGTTGTCTGGCGTTCTCAGTAAGGCCGGGAACAACCACCATCATTCTCTCTCAGTATGTGACAGACTGACAGATATCAGAGTGAGCTTAGACCTACTCTCTGGGCTGGCTACACACAGCTGATACACTCGACATTCATTGAACAAAGAGGCCTTTGTCGAGGCCTGGTGGAGACGTGGGGCTAAACATTTCATGGTGTGACTTAAACCACATTTAGTTTGGTATAAACATTTCTCAATATGTACAGATCAGAGCAAAATTAGTGTCAACACTGGCATTTTATGAAACGGTTGTTGTAAACAATAAAAAGATTACATTTTTGTAGTGATTTCTCTGAGGTACTCTGAGATTTTTTTCTCATTTCGTCCCCCAAAAAGCTGTCAATAGAACCAGAAACGTAAAAAAAGGGAATATAAGCGATCTGTCTGGTAGTTAGAGGTGACAGTTGGTGTCACAGTGGCTACCTCTGTACTACGTCACTAATCTCTTTAATACAGCTGTGCAGGTTGTCCAGTACAGTGTTGGGCCCCACACTGCTCAGCCCTCCGCCTCCTGAGGACGAGGCCCTCAGTTCCTGCAGGCTGAGCTCCAGCTTCCCCACTGCCTCTCGGAAGGCAAATTTGTTCCTCATCTGAGGGATGCAGTCCACATAACCTGAGCAGTAGTCTAGCAGCTGGTGGCCAGCATCCAACACCTGGCTGCTGGCGGGGCTTTCGGAGCTGGCGTGGAGGGCGCTGCTCAGGCACTCAGCACACTCCAGCAGGGCCTCGCGGCTCACCCGCTCCAGAGGCACCCTCTCCGCTTGCTGCCTGATCCGCCGGAGTGCCACTTTGGAACCGGCAGACGGTGCTGTGTGTGTGGAGGAGGCAGTGGTGGTGGCTCCGTTGGCCATTTTGGTGGGAGTCGTGTTGGTGGTGGCAGAGCAAGACGAGGAGAAGAAGGAAGAAGACGCAGGAGGCACTTGTGGTGGTGGCACTGACGGTCTGCCCGTCGTTGCTCCTCCTGATGTTCGCCCTGACCTGTGACCTTTTAATGTGTCTCCGTTCACCTCCACAGGTGCTACTCCTACCTGCTCCTCCCCGTCGCCGCTGTAGGAGTGCTGCAGGCTGCGCAGAGTGGGAGGGGGAGGAGGAGCGCACTTGGGTTTTACAAGTCGCGGTCTGTCCCGGTCTGCTTGGTGTTCAGACAGCAGTTTGAAGCGGTTCCCCTGAGAGTCCAGCCCGACCAGGTGCACGTCAGCTGGGCTGTGCTTCAGCGTCGGGGAGATCAGGACTGGAACTTTGTGGTTGTGAGTCGGTGCACCTGCTGCAGCTGATGAAGCACTGGAACTAGAGGTCTTAGAAGGAGATGACCAACTCTGCTGTCTGTCTAGCCCTCCCCCACTCTCCTCTCTACTCTCCCTGACCCGAGACAGACTGTCCGATTCCCCCACCTCCCCCCCGACCCCTGGTGCCCTCACCCCTACAGCAGAGCCCCGGGGAAGTAGCTTGGCTTTGGGTCTTTCCCTGATCTGTGCAGTCCCCTCATCCATCCTCCTCAGCAGAGTTTCTGAGGGCCGTGCGGCCCCGTTCTCTGGCTGGGAGGTTGTAGAGGCAGTCCTCTCTAAAGGGGGTTTAGCACTACGGTTCCTGGGTAAAGTCAGAGCCATGCGCTCCAGGTCTGGCAGCCCAGCAGACATTGAGGAGGTAGAATTGGACCTAGGGAAGGGTTTAGACCCTCCAGCTATACTTCCACCATCCTCTGAAGAGGTTGTCTTTCCTGTCCGTAGCCCCAGGGTCTTTTTAATGAGTCTAGGGGTGAAAAAACCAGCTAACCCACTCCAACTGCTGCCGCTTGTCACCTGTGAACCGAGGCCCCCGCTAGAGGGTTTCTGGCCAAAAGCAGCCCCACAACACCGTGACTGACCCTGGGTGGGTTCCCCATGGGAGTGAGAGGGAGAGGCAGAGAAGCCGCCGAGACTGTCCGACTGGGGTAGGGGAGGAGGAGCGCTGAAATCAGCCGTAGGCTCGTATTTCTTGTGAGGCTGCGTTTCCATCTCGCGGAAAGAACTGCTCCTCTTGGGTGGCGTCGGGAGGTTGTGTTGGAGCTGAGAGGATGGTGAGGAAGTAGAAGAGGGAGGTTTCTTCCTTATGAAGGAGCTAAAGAAGCCAGTCTTGCGGTCTCGTGTAAATGTGCCCATATCCTGTGCATCCTCTAAAAGGTTGGCAGGAGATTTATCTCGTGGCTGCTGTTTTCTGGGTAGAGCTGGGGAGCCTGACCGGCCATCCCCTCCAAACAAAGAGGAAGCCCAGCCTAAAAAGAGAAGAGAAGACTAGGATTAAAACAATACAAGGCTGGGCTGAACTCATCAGGCAACTCAGCGATCTTTGTTTGAAGGTTGCTTAACATCTTGCAAAAAAACAATGAAGAACGCTCTGAATTCTTTTAGTCTCTCAATATGTTTGTCTATACATTAGTGTCATTCATTGTTTCAGACAGCCGTGCGCTGTTGGGATAAGATGGACTATTCCCTCTCTCTCTCTAAGCTTTTTTTTTTCCCCCTCCGTGGGGACTCACGAATAAAGAAAAGCATTTCAGAATAAAGGATGTAATGTCCTGAAGTCATGCCAGTCAATGTTTCAATGATGAAGTTGCCCTTGTAAAACTGGATGGCTAATACACTTCTAAGACTTAACATATACCAAACAAAAGATGCCCAACCCTTAGTAATAGGAGGGCTGTTGTGTAACTCCACTCAAAGAGAGATATTCAATTTTACTGTTGTGTTGGCATTTAAATCAGAACTGTGTACAATGTTCTCGAACTAGGTAATGAACTAGGAAAACTGCAAAACCTAATAAATTTAAACTACAAACGTGTGATTTGACTAAGGCCACCAATCCTTCACTCACACATAGTATTTCATACATGACATGGTGAAAAGCACTTGCATGTATATAGAGATGTATACAAACAACCATTTTTTATGAATATAAATACAACAACAACAACAACAACATGAAGTAAATACATGCTGAGGTTGGAATGTTCAATGAAATGTATACTTCATATTTGATAGGAATTTTGTTTTGTGCTTTGTGACATTTGTGCATGTTCACACAACTTTAACTGGATTTAGAACATGATGAATGAAACGATTCATCTTCATATTTGTGAACCAAAACATAAAAGCTTAAACAAAATGGCCACAATGGAAGAAGAAGTGAAAAGAAAGACAAAGACAGACTTCAGAATATCTTCTTTACACATCAGGTAAACGCACAAAAAAACAAACATTTTATTTCCAATATATAACAAATAAATAAGCAATAACTTAAAACAAGACAAGACAAACAACAAATAGTATGGAGATTTAATATTAGAGTTAGGGTTAGCAAATAGGAATACACAATGGGTTGCCAAGTATTGATTGTGATGTGAGTACAAATAGACAAGACATTATCAACTTCATTTCATCACATAACACGTGTATGTGTGTCAGAGACAAGGATCAATGGATCAGTTGAATATGTAATGTGTAATATTTTATGGGATGTAGACAGTCAGATAATATTTTCTCCAAGTACTACATGAGGTTGGGTGATGTAGAAGGAGATTATTTTAGTTTTTGTGGAATACATTTTCATTTTGTGTATGAATTAAGATTTGAATGTTATAGATTTGTTTTACTATATATTTAACATGAGACGTGAGCACTGACGTTTCATTGCTCAGGCGCTAACACAGTTGTGATTCTAGGCCAACGTATGGGAACTACATCAGGCCGTGCTTGCATGATCGTCCCGATGACAGATGCTGGCACCAGTGTCAGTCTGAAAGAAAAATGACTGCTCTTCTTTTTAGACGGCGGGCTTGACGGCGCTGCAGATGACTCTGTGAATCGGTGTCCTCTGGCATACCTGCAGAATTATAATGTGGTGCATCTGACTGGTTGGCAGTAAGGTAGGGATGACTGGCAGTACCTGAATGACTGTGAGTGCCGTGATCAGGTCGTCCGTCGAGTCCACCCTCTATGTTTTCTTTGTTTTCTGTGTGCTTGTGGAGTGTGCGAGATTTGGAAGGCAACAGGGGCATGTCGTGACTGAAAGAGTGTAGCGGTCCGCAGTGACCAGAGGACGCGGTCTTACATAGCTCCTCTGCTACCTCTGCAACGCACAAAAAAGAAAGAAAAGAAAGAAAGAAAGTCTATTAGAAGACAGTCATTTTCAAATTTTACACAGCTGAGCTAAATATAATCGGTGCAGCGTTTTTTAGACACTTAATGAAAGCAGGTATGTGTTACCGTACCTTCAGAGATGCTGGAGTCATGGAACATTGTTTCAAAGGCTTGGTGGATCTCTGCAAACGAAGGCCGATCCAATGGGCTCCACTGCCAGCCTGTGGAGAGACAGACAAAAAGGGCATGTTACTACAGGGCAGTATTCTATTTTAAGATTAAATACAACTTAAAATCATATTTTAAAAAAGTTTTATAATAACAGGAAGGCAGTAAACTGTGATATATCAATGATTTTGACAGATATCAAGGAATAGCTAAACTTTTTTAAATCCATGCTGTTCACGTCTCCCCACTGGAGTGGGTGAATAAGTAAGGCGTAGATAAGACAGCTACTACTCACATGCTCTCATGAGTTCATAAACTTTGGGTGGGCATCCCTCTGGCTGTTCCATACGGTAACCTTTCTCCAGGAGGTCATAGACCTGAGACAGATCGATGCCAGGATATGGAGACATGCCATAGGTGGCGATTTCCCATAGCAGCACTCCAAAGGCTGTAAAGGAAGATGAGAACCAGACATCAGCACATTGGAAACAAGCTACAAGAAAGAGAAATTAACATGTAGTATGAAAGTACGGCCATGTATTGCTCACCCCAGACATCCGACTTGATGGAGAAGGTGTTGTACGCAAGGCTCTCTGGTGCAGTCCACTTGATGGGGAACTTGGCCCCAGCATGGGCAGTGTAAGTGTCACCGGTCATCAACCTGCTCAGCCCAAAGTCTGCAACCTTCACAACATGATTCTCCCCGACTAGGCAGTTCCTCGCTGCAAGATCCCTGAGAGAGGACAGTAAAGCAAGCAGAGGAGAGCGAGACAGAAGAGGAAGAGGTGGGAAAGCAAGAGACATTAGACTACTTTGGCATATGAGGTGGACAAATGCATGGACAAACAAAACTAGACTATCCCCTCACCTGTGTATGAAGTTCTTTTTCTCCAGGTATTCCATGGCAGAGGAGATCTGTGTGGCCATGTACAGCAGCACCACAGCATTCACCTCCTCCTTGTCACAATCTCTCAAGTAGTCCAGCAGGTTCCCGTGTGGCATATACTCTGTGACGATGTAGAACGGAGGCTCCAGCGTGCACACACCTGTGAGAGTGGGTAACAGTTAAAATGAATGCAGATGCCAACAGCAACTAGTGTCAGATTTATTAAAATACATATTGTTTTTGAAAACAAAAGGTTCATCAATAAATACAATCAGTGGGTTTCAGCAATACTGACCTAGTAGCTGAACGAGGTTTGGGTGTTTAACCTCCTTCATGACTGCTGCTTCTTTCAGAAATTCTTCAACTTCCATGGTGTCCTCCTGTCATTATAGAAAAAGACATTTTATCAGTGGGCTGGACAGACATAGCAGTTTTTAACAATATATAGTGATAACAACGTGTAATACTAAAGTCCACCTGCAGGGGGCGATCTGTAACCATTATTCTATGTGTTCAGATAAAAACCATCAGGATACTTTTACAATTCAGATTAATGTTCAGTGAAACTTTAATAATGCCATCAGGGCCTTCATACCTTGAGTGTTTTGACAGCCACTGTGAGGTTGTACTTTTTCCAAACTCCCACATACACCTCTCCATACTGGCCTCCACCTAGCTTGTGCTTCATGGTGATGTCTGTGCGCTCCATCTCCCACTTGTCATGGATGGGTGACACACCGTACACTGTGGGTTTGTTACATTTGGGCGCTGGGTAGTGCAGGGTGGTGACCAGGCCATCGGCTACAGTGGAGTGGTGGTGGACCAGCTCGGCCAGGGTGGCAAAACGGCTCTCAGATGTCACGTACACCTGAGGAGGAAGGAAAGGAGGAAGCATGGAGGAGAAAAAAAGGAGGGACACAGTTAATAAATGCTGCCAAAGCCTTAACACCAACTAAAGCTAACAGTGCCACACCACTGGACTCTTATTTGACTCTACCTTTCCATCAGAGGCTGTGTTAATCCGATAGTGGTAGACTCTCCCCTCATAGCGCAGAGAAATTGACAGCTGTCCGGGGCTGCTCTCGCTTTCTCTGACTAGGAAACTGCCGTTGATGAGGGATGAGAGCAGGTACTCTGCAGCGCTGCGTGAGACTGGTCCATGGTACCAGCTATGCTTCTCCAGACTGTTGACTGGTGTGATGTAGTTGGAGGGCACCCAACCCTGGCCGTTCTTTGAGCGCACTTCACTCCATTCTCCATTCTGGTTGTAGCCCAGCACTCGCAGCTTCTCACCTGAACATAGGAGTGGCAACTTGTAAGTCTTGATCTATTGGTAGCAAGTCCTGGTTAGAAAGATTATTGCTAAGCAGTAGTTGTGTGAAGTTAAAGATTCTCTAATAATAACTTAAAGAGAAGATGTTTTATGATTACATATCTGCCATATGACTGCAGGATTTCATTTACTCAAATTCCTTAGAGAGACAACAAAGAATGAATGTTCTCATCAGGTCTCAGCTTTGGTCATAACACCTAAAAAACAGATCGTAAACAAGAGAGAGGAGTCATGGATACGACATGCCTCTCCTTGAAACTACATCAAAAGCTATGGAACAATGATAGGGTTGGGTAAAGGGCATATCTGTCATAGAGGGCTAGGCAAAACCAGGCGTGTAGTGACTTGGTGTGTTGCCTCTGCCTGTCTCTGACGCAAGTGCAGACATAAGACACAAAGGAGCAGAGCAACTGATGTGCTGGAGACAGTAAGAACGAGGGAGCTATCTGTACAACAAACAACAATGAATGAAGCAGTGATCAGTCCAACCGGTTGGATGGTGGATTGGAGAAATAGAACAGGGGAACATGAAAGAGAAAGAAGAAGGTGGTGACTCTCTCTGCCAGCCTGGAGAGGGAGGCAGAAGTATCTACCCACCTCTGCACTTCCACCACAAGTTTACTACCTTTTCTTCTTGTCTACACTCATCTTTATCTCCCTCTGCATTCAGACTCAAAGTTTCACACGCAAAGTATTCTTTAACACCTTGAATTCTTCTACTTTCAGCAGCTCGGAGCACTACATGACACGTTACCCTTTAGTGTGCGTTCAGAATCAAAACAGACCTGTGTTGCTGTGGGTGTTGTTGCTTCAGATACAGGTGAGGCAATTAAATTGAATCCAGGTGGAGTAACAGATTAATGTGCTTAAAGGCTTGTCAGATGCCAAAGCACTGCAGTGGAGAGGATTTCACAACTGGAAACATGGCAACACTTTGATCTTTCGTTGAGAAGGCAAATAGTAGAAAAAAAGCCTTTCAAAATCACAAAAAGTTATCCACCAAGAATGTGTGCTTGCATGTATTTGGCTGGTTCACAGCAGCACCATGTCGAATGACGTCGTGTTGCAGAAAAAGTTGAGCCAGGTTCAAATTTTTATGCCGGATGACCCTGTATTTTTTGGCAAAAATTGCACCGCCCAGGCTCAGGCCTCATACAGATGTATGAGGTGACTGTGGTTTTTCACTTAGGGCTAGAGGTGATCTCAATGCAGCTTCAGGCTATGCATTAAACTATGAGAAATAGCAGACACTGAACATCACTGAGTATAGTCAGTAGGACAACTGTGGCCTGCTAACATATAACCTCTAACCAGAGCTGCAGCAGTCCACAGAACTGCATTAAATAGAGATGGTTATCCACAACCAGCCCACCAATTCATCAGTCTCCTCTGTGTCTGTAGGTTTTGTGGGAGTGGAAACACTGACTGCCTCCCTGCTCCGAACTAGGAGCAATATGTGCCCGAAGCGGGGCTCTGGTCTGGCCTAGCCTGGTTTGGCCTGGCACGGAGAAGAGACAATGCTTAGCCCCAGACAGGGGTCTGCTAAGTCCTTCTCTGTGATCAGCCTGTGACCGCTGAGCTCATCCACCTGTTATTATTACAGTTGAACGTATTCCATATTAACGTAGCATTCGAGGCATGCTGGGTTGTTTCCACAGAGCAAAGAGTGGGAGAGATAGGAAAAGTGCAGCGGAGCCTGGGAGTGCACATGTGCTTGCATGCATGTGGGCAGGAATATGAGATTTACTCCATGAGTCAGGGTCTAAACATCATTTCCATCCCAGGCAGCTGCCGTGGAAGTCCTAAAACGATGGATAATTAACACACTCTGCCACGTTTAATGCTTTAGATCGGGTTGGGGACACGAGCCTGGCTGTCTCTGGATAATATTATGAGGATATTTTTAGCTCATTACTCAGGGGAGAGCTGGTTGACTGGTTAACTGCTGCTGGTTGAAAGAGAGGAGGACTGGACTGAAAGAAAGAGTGTGCGTAATGGAGAAACAGTGAAAAGATATAAGCATCAACAGTATTTCAGTCATGCTGTCTGCAGAGGTTAACATTTCATTGTTACAAACTAATATTATTATCTTTCAACTTCCGGGCTGGTGGATAATAAAAAATTGCTCACAGGTGGTGCAATAGACTCAAAGTACAGAGTGAAACAGGGGGGTGGGGTGAGTGGGCGGTTGACAAAGATGACTGTAGGCTGGGTCGGATACCTGCTGACGTCACAACAGGGAGAAGAGGCATAACGGGTCTCTAAGCTCTATTGACACACCACATTCTTCTGGCATAATTATACTTTTACTCATAACACATTCTTTCTGGGAGTTGCTGACCTGCCAATCACGGACACTGCCTGAAGGATTTTAGAGATGACTCTTTGCCACACGTAAGGAATCCCTTTGTTCTGTTGCAACATGTGTCAACAGGGTTGCTCAGAGAATTAAGTAACATCACGTAGCTAAGTAACAACCATCAGTGATGATGCATGGAAAAAGTGTACTGGAGGACATGTCTTTCAAGTTTCAGCACATAACCCAGAGACAAAAATCTCTTTTGTGAGTCACGTGGAAGTTAATAAGTAATCAACATAAACATAATCAATTACAGCCATAGCGCCGTGCCATTGTTTACCTTTAGTGATGCTGAGAGTGTTGTCTCCGCTGGCGACAAAGTCATAAAGTGCAACAAAGAGGTTAGGGTCGCTCTCGGCCGCCCCCAGCAGGTTCTCCTTGGAGCTCCAGCGCACCGCCTCCGTCAACGCCGCTGAGTCCAGGCCGAACGGCCGGTGGAGAGCTTCTGGAGGAAGACAAGGGGCAGGGGTCAGAAAGAGAGGAGGGAAACTGTGAGACAAAATGTGACTGAGAATGCAACATAATTTGAACAGGTAAAAACTGTGGAAAAAAACAATTTTGAGACAGAGCCCTTCAGTAGCATCACAGCCAAAAGCCAAATACTACAAATTGAATTATCCATAACCCCAAGACTCTATTTCACAGATGGTCTACCTGTCTGTCCAGGTGGGTTCCCCTGCCTGAGCCCTGTGTGGAGATGACAGCCGCTTAGAGCAGCCCACTCTTCCTCGAAACTGCTGCTTGCCTGCAGGCACCTCAGAAGCATTACTTTAACCAGTCCACTCACTGACAAGCACTGTAATCACTAGCTACACACAGAAGCCTGCTGTGTCTAGCCCAAACCAGGTAAAATCTGAGGTGGGAGTGTTTTTGTGTGTGTGTATATACACTGAGAGCGAGAGGGAGGAGCTCCAACACCGGGATAAGAAAGCTCCCCTCTCCAACACAGGATACAGTGATTACCATGGTGACATTACACACACCCACGGACAGACAATCATCAACTAGTAGCCGGCATACGTACTGTATTCAGCACCTGCTGCCAAAGTCACTGCGTGTGTGGACAGCTGCTGAGCGGGTGGGAGAGGAGGGTGGTGAAGAATGAGAGTATACAGGCAACACGGGCAAGTTTAAAACAGAAAAGCAGGTATAGAGCGAGGCTTTTCAAAATAAAGTGAAAGTGGTGACGCAGACCTTAAACTAATGATCCTCTATTTATTTGTTAATATAAGGATTTTACCTTGTCCATAGCATCTGTGCAAAGCCTAGCACATTCAGGAAGCACCAGCTGTAATCTTAAACCTCTTTTACTAAAAGATCCAAAACAATCAGCCATGTTTATTTAACTCTGTGGTCTTTCGGGGAGTTGTAGTTAACGTTATAATTGTAGAGGATTGTGTTATCCGTGTAAGACAAATATTGGGAAACAACACGGGAAGCAACATAAAAATATATGACTTGTATACATGCAGCTCAAAATAAAAAAGTGGTTTGGCAGTCAGCTACATTAGCACAGACTACTCATTATTTCTTAATGATGGTGTGGTCCAATTTTTTTATTTTAGTCAAAATGCAAATAAATAGTTAATGTTGAAATCTTTTTTTTCTGGGAACCACACGGGTATGACTTTTTATTTTAGCAGAAAAAGTCAACATGAAGCACTTACAGGGATGGCTAAAGGTTATCTTCCGGTTTTCAACATCTGCTTAAGGCTACCACCTACACATCCCGGCAAAAGTATGACGAAGAAACTAGTTGATTTATAACAGTTTCTTCCTCCTGCAGCAGTTGTTCTGTATTCTATTCACTTTCAGCCTCGGACAAATTACACCCTCATGTCAGTAATATAAATGGTGCTTTTAATAAGCACTAATTAGCAATCCTGTCGTATCGTCTTTTCACCTTGAAGCACCATCGACTGATTCTGCGGTTGTAATTACAGCTGGCAGTCCAACATTGAATGTAATACTCTTAACATAGCGTTCATTATCGCCATCAAGGTCAGGCCTTGGTAAAAAAAAGAAAAAGAAAACTCTGCGGAGTGTGCGCCCCAGGTACGAAAGCTCAGTTCTTGCCACAGCGGCCCAGCGTTTGAATCCAACCTGTGTCATTCCCCCTCTCTCTATCATCACTTTCCTGTCACTCTTCAGCTGATACAATACAATCAAGGTTCAAAAAGCTCAAAAATATTTTTTAAAATAGTATGAAAAGCAGCAAGAACTGATGTCAATGAGAAAAAAAAACGTGCAGTGTAGATATCAGAGATATATCAGAGATATCTACACTGCAATGAGAATGATGGAGGCTTTTCACTCCCAGCTTCTGAGACACTGGCCATTAAACAATGTTAAATACTTTTAATTGTTCCGTGCAAATTCAAAGTATTGTGTGAAAACTGTGTGTCATCGCTCTAATCTTGTAAAGCTGGCAGAAGTTCCTCTCATAATTAAGCATTTCCCATTGTTAGTCTACACCATGTGGCAGACACATGCCATGCATACGGAGGGGAGCAGGGAGATTTGAAGAGAGAGTTATGCTCAAACTCAATATCTTTCTACTAAAAAAATAAATCTGTAACCGGTCCACATCTACACACAAGGCTTGCCCACCTTTGTTTTGGACCAGCATGCACTGCAGCGCAGCGCTTGCTGTGACCTGGCTCAGCCACAGTTCCCAGTACATCTTCTGCTCCGGTCAGGTCAGCTATCCAAAGAAACACTGCAGGTTTTCCCGATCCCCTGTGCTGTCTCTGAGCAGTTGTTTTAAAAGCCTGACTGTGTCTAAGACGACGGAGACTGAAAAGCACAAGTGTTCATTCTTCTGGCAAAAAAATAAATATATATATATAAAAAAATTTAAAAAAGGAGCACAAGCTACTTCTCTAAACTATCTCCTTCACTGTGGGAGCGCAAATGCTGTACACGAATGGAGAGAAACGGAGACCCCCCACACAAAGTATTTACCCACGCTGTCCTTGAATCAAACCACCTAAACTTCTGAAGTTACAGTAGTGACTAGCAGCCTCCTGCTGGGAACTCCCAACTAGCTTTGATGTGGCCTAGGGGAGTCAAGATTTCCAAGGTCCATCTGGAGAGCACAGACATCCATGACTGATGTTCTCTGCGGTTTAATGCGCTGTAAGGGACGGCAAAACGTGGCAGAGAAAGGGAGCGAGAAAGGCGTGCGGTGGTGGTCGTATCTGTATATACAGAGGAGGGGTGGTGGTGGTGGGTGGGTGTATGGTATGGAGGAAAGTTGAGCTGAATGTGACGTGTGTGCATTTGTGTGTGTGTGTATATGTGCGGTGTGGAAGTGTGTGTGAGGCCTGGACCAAGAGCACTGTGGCCAACAGCAGATGGTCGTTCTTGTTCCCCTTGGAGGGGGGGTGGGGTGGCGGTGTGTGTGGAGGTCCTAATGACCCACACTTTTCCTCTGTGTGTGTGTGTGTGTGCATGTGAATAAATGTGTGTAAATGTGCATGACTGCAACTGCCATAGCCAGGCTGAGCCAACTGTCAGAGCTGCTCCTCTTACACAGCTACGTATCACATCACTCTTGTCAGGAATGTTTTTAATGAAATAGAGATATTATGCCATACGCATTTGTCAAAGGTCTCAAAAGAGTAAGACACGAAAAAGAAACTCAATCACAGATTAGTCAAGTATTCCGAGGCCCAAATCAAATAACCTAATTACATCAAATTGTTTTCATAGCATGATCCAGATTCATTAAGTTGATCATATTTCTTAAATTGCTTCTAAATCCTTCTTACGCCAGACAAAAAAAAAACAAAAAAACAAGATGCTGTTCCACTTGGCCGAGCCTAAACCCCTCGTGCGCTGAGTCGTTTTGATTGAGGGAGCAGTTGGTCTGCGTGGGGTATGTCGTGTGCCCGTCCGGGTGCCTCACGGTGTGTGTGTGCTGTGAAGTGTAAGCACATGTGCGTTCTGAAGAAAACTACGGCTTTGTGTCGAGCGGAGCACGCCAAGCCTGCAACCCCCCTGAGACAGCTGGGACAGAGGTGACCCTGGCCCTAAGGCGCACACATGCGTAACACGTAGACACACATCAATGGTGAGACTATTTCCTTGGCTGTCCCACGATCCTGCTGCTTCCCCCTGCAGCTGTTTGTATGAGTTTGTGCCTCCATGTGTCTATAAAGCTTTCACTTCACCGACCCGCCACCTTGTGCCAAAGTATTAAAACACAAGAATAACATCACTTACACGCTCTAATCAAAAACAATACAGTTTGTATCTGAAGCCCATGACCAGCGAGGTAAGGGTGTATTTTTAGCTGCTGGAGAACAAAACATAGCAGCATGACATCCAGAAATAACTCTGCAGAGCACATAGTGATGGTAGTGCGGAGATAGATGGCCGGCTGCCTGCAGGAAGTCCTAACAAAAACCTGAGACAATGACGCGGATGAGACCCACGTACACAAGACATTACGTAAGCCTACAGGACGGGCCAGATCAGGTCCTGTGGCAGACTGAGACAGAAAGGCGAAGAATACAGGAGAGTGGAGCCAGAGAGACTGATTAACAGTGAGATCTGCTGTATGCTGTAATCTAGTACCACCATTTATTTGTCTTCTGATAGTCACTCAGTGAATATTGAAGTTGTAACAACTTGTTTGACCTGACTCATGACACTAAAACACACAGAGTTCATGATATCACTGCGGAGGATTTGAAGGACCATTTTAAGACGTGATTACCACGAGAAATTTTAAAAAAAGTAGGGAGAGGTGTGGGCCAGGTTACACCTTGATGTCTTTACAGTCTGTACAGCATAAGAACCCCATTAACTCTTCCTTACCAGTGAATCGGATGACCCACGTTAAATGTGGTGTCAAACTAAATTAAGCAGTAATTATTTAGACAGTAAAAGATAAAATCAAGAAGAAAATGGTTCAAATGTATCAGATTTTCTGCTTTTCCTGTTTTACATCTTTGTAAACTGATCAACTTTGGAGTTTAGACTCTTGGACGCCGAACAAGGTATTTGTAGATATCGTCTAGTTCTCTGGAGTGTTGTGATGTGTATTGTTTTCAGATGATTTGAAGACCACCAAGAGAGCCAAATACTGACGATTAACAGAGAAAATAATCAACAGATTAATCAGTAATGAAAATAATCATGAGTCACAGCCTTTTATAGTATTCGACCAGGGAAAATGAAGTATCAACGCTACTAAATACAGAAGAAATAAAGTTTAAAGGGTTGTCACGCAGGCTGAATGTGGGCTGAGATGAAATGTCAATCAACCAAAACACCCTGTGGATTTATTTGCTTGGTTTAAATGTTTGACATAAAGAATGTGACTTTAGCCATATGTTTCTGAAGGGCTGTTTTGAAGCTCAAAATCTGTGCTGCTGGCCACTGCCATAATCTAAAAATCAGAAAAGATGTGGATCATCGGGGGACCTAAGGTGGGCCGGATTACTCCTGTGTGCTCAAACAATCTGTAACGGCACCTAACTGTCAATCAAAGCAGCCATTCTGTTAATGTATGTATAAATTTAAGCCTTAATATAATTTGAACAGGTGAGTTAAAAAGAAATTTAGACTCAGTACAGTTTTCATGAACGGTGAAATTAGCTATAGAGACCAAAACTGATTTTTGTACCAGGCTGTAAACATGTTTATTTCTGCTGTGAAGTTGGACAGTCTAACATGGGGACTTATGGAGATTGACTTGTTCTGTAGCCAGCCTCAAGTGGACGTTTGAGGAACTTTAGTTTTTGGCACTTCAGCATTGGCTTCACTTCAGAACGCCGCTCGGTTCAAAATAACGACCAAGGGAAATACAATGCATGTTGAACATGTTTTTGATAGGTTTACTTTGTAGTCTGGATTAGTGATGTTAGACATACTATAGAATAAAAGTTCATCAGATTTATCAATCAGTATATCTAGTATAATCAAAACAGTGAAAAAGAAATTGTATGTAAGTTAACGTGCATGTCTCTAACATTTCACCAACAGGATTTAGGAGCAATTCATCTACTGTCTGAGAGGCAGTCCATCGAGAATCCACGGCCAGAAAGGAGAGAGGAAAGTCAGTTGTTGTTCATGAGGACTGGACAAAGGACAATAGCCTCATTAATGCCACATCACAAGTGTGTGTGTGTGGACAGACTCAGGAAAATATTCCCTTGTTTATGGAGGACAAGGAATGTATCGTGTGAAAACACAATACTTCTGCTTGCTGATATCAGTCTGAAACACCCGATGAGTTTATCAGCACTGGGACTTGTGTATACAGTCCCATAGTATAGCATATATACATGTCTATACCGGCAGATTCACATGCCTCACATTACCCAACACATCCGGGTGTTGAAAACCTCTGAGTAAGTAGTTACGCACTCACATGCAGGCCGCTGCCGGGAACGCGAGTGAATGTTCTCTATTCAGCTCTGTCTATATGGTCATCAAGTCTGCTGTGTACGTGGAAATACATCAATCAGTGGACAAACACCAGTCTGGGCCTAAGGGCCTGTGGATCATCCTGCGATGGAGAAGAATGGAGCTCTAACCCATGCCATGCCCTGCCCCTCTCAGGGCTTGTTATGGGTTAATAATGGACTCTAAGTGCTTCCCTTTAGGTGTGCTGGAAACAAAGCTAAGTGCTCCTTTATGTGACAGCACAGAGGATGAGTGACTTGAAACAAACTCCTCATCCACACTAGCTAGAGTGATCTGCTTCACACACATAGGCCAAATACTGTGCAAGCAACTAATTATATATTTTAATAGATTGGTTACATTTAAAAACATGCACAAAACAGAGAGTACAGTGTTTTTAAAAAACATGTCTTTGGATTGTTAACAAGTATTTCTACTTCGGAGCTTGCTCAATTCCCAAGTCCAAAAGACAGCCTGTTTTTCTGTCTAGCAGGAGCCATAAATTTACACAAAAGTACACTGAACGGAAATTTTAAACTGACATGACTACACTAGATGTCAGAGCACCATCCTCCACTGCAGATCTGCCCGCTCTTGCCCAAACCGTCATGCAATACACGTGGACGGTGTAAAAAAATGTCTACGTGAGGTGTGTGTGTGTGTGTGTTTACGTTGTCGAGGTGTGTTCGCCACAGCAGATCTCCTGTAAAGAGAGAGACACCCTCCTTGCTGCCTCCTCCTGCTTGCTTTTCATCTTTCTTCGCGGCGAGGGTTTACAGAAGAATCCGTAGACTAATCTTGAGGTCTGAACAGCTAATCTGTGTGCGGTGTGGTTAAGCTGTGCTGGGATGCACATTTAAGCTGCTTTACAATGACTCGGTTTAAAAAGAACCGACTGGACCCCGGTAGATTTTACTTTCACTGTGCTCTTTAGTTCAGATAGCTGAGATACCTCTGGCTGCCAAACCAGCCCAGTGAAACATCTACATTCAATGTGCAGTATGTGCCAAGCCATGCCATTCCTCGCTATGGTTTCTCTACTCGTCTTACAGATACAGTTTCAAATTCAAACTGGATTAACTGGATTATTTGCCTTGTGTAATGATAACATATAACACGACAGTGTAGGACTAGGGTAGCAAAGTCATTAGTCACTCGAAAAACGAATTAGCCGAGGTTGACAAGTAACCTGAAATCCATCTGAGGAAGTGACTCAAAGTAAAAATCAACAACTTATAGCCGTCTCTTCTCACAGGACATTTGAGGACAGCAGTGCCACAGGACGCCCAGATTAAGGTTTTCTGACTGACTGGTCAGCTGGTGGGCGATTACACAAGGAATGGGACGTGCTTGATAATCCCTCGAAAGAGCTGCGCCACATTACAACTTCAACGATGAGACTGAAAGAGAGACAGTGCGACGGAGAATGTGTATATATGCATGAGCATGCGTGTGTGGGTGTTTACAGTAAGTGTGTGCAAAGTGTGTGTTGCCAGCCAAGTCTCCAGCCTGCAACCCACAAGATAAGCAGCAGTGATAATGCCAGCAATGGAGGACTGATCCTGGAAGCGAATCAATGCTTAACAGGCTTGGCACAGGGACTGCCCCCCCCTTTTCCCACTCCTAATTTATTTTTCCCCCCGCTGCACCATTGCAGCCTAAAGACTAAAAACTGTGATTTAACCAGGAGCCACTGAAAAACAATTTGGCTAGACCTCCCCACAAAGTCTAAAACATTTGGTGTTTTTGAGCCGACAGATGCAAGGGATGGTTTCACCATCTGCACAGCCAATCGCTCACTGTTCTGATTAATCCTCACTCTTTAATGATATAAACTGCGGAGAGCCGAGGCCAAGGAATAAAAACTAGGACTGTGGTTTTGGGAACTACAGAAGGTTGACTGGTAGCAGATGCAAAGGCTCAAGGCTGCAACTGGGAGTTTGGGTACAGACGCACACAGCGACAAAAACTTTACGGGGGGAAAAAACAACAACAAAAAAAACTCAGCTCTGCTAAACTTTGTTTTAATTATATGATCAGTTTCATGCAAATAAGCCAAAACTCTTAATTTTGTTTTCCGTGTGGTCGTATTAGATTACGGCATATTACAGATTATGAATGAATCTGTATTTTGCTCATTTTTAATGGAATAACTCATCATGGAGAGATTTATAATAGGCTGAGGTTTAACATTGATTCTACGCAGGCAGAGCTGGTAAACTGCAGGGACTAATAGCAGAAGCTCAGGCTGGGGTATAAAGACGCTTGGCAGTCAGTTGTAGTACAGCGCAGGCTGGCGACGAGGACGAAGGCACAGAGAGACATCAATTATTTAACAACCATTACACAGTGCACAGTGGTACACGCAGTCTTTAGACATGAACCGTGTTTGATTTTGTTAAAGCTACCTGCACAGAGACACCCTTTGCTCCTGCAAACATCCATCTAATCCCACTCATTCCCAACTCTGAGACTATCAGTCAGACTCCTCAGTTTGGCCCTAATTTCAAGGCAGTTTCACCCAGAGGAGGTGTGTCCATGGCTCCTCCTAGTGGTTAATGGCAGTCACTAGGACTGACTAACTAGTTTTTTTTTATTAATCAACAAATCAAATCATCTTTACTCCAAGATATTATCTTTTAAAAACCTGTTAAAGTCTCACCCATGGCATCTAAAATTTGATTTCCCCCAGATATTGCAGTGGCTGTTGTGTGACTTGGTGACTGGTTGTTGGGGTTTTAGCACATAAGACTCCACATAAAAGTGGATTTGTCTCTAATCTAATTTCACCCATGATGCAAATCAGCTTAGGTCCTTGGATCCTGGATCCAGGCATCTCTCTTCTCTTCTGAGGAGCTTAAGCAGCGCAGCACTTTAGGTATGACAATCGCGATCAGTACTGCTGCCAAAAAAAATATTCAAATCCACTCATCTGCCCCAATTTCTATGATCTGTTATAAGCAAAAATAGATTAGCCCATCACTTTGTCGATTTTATAAAAAGAATCTTAAGAAGTACCGGTACCCGTTACACAAATATAGGAATCATTTAACGAAAGCAAAATATAAGACGTGTAAAAGTGACAAATACTGAAACTGTAAAACAACGCTGCAGTATCATCATTTCAGCAATTTCACCTCACTATGACACTTCACAGGACTACCCCCACTGCAGTGTGTGTATCAGATGAACCCACTGCAGAGACGGAGATCTCTGAACTCCTGACAAGGCCAAAAAAAGGTGAAACCGTCAATATGTTGCAGCCACTGATTCACCAATACAATACTGCACTTCAACCAATACTGAGAGGTGGCTGTCTCCCTTTGAATCAGCACAGAGGCAGGATGCTCCCTGTCCGTCCTTGTTTAGCTCAGTGTTTTCGAGCTGGCCTGTCTGTCCAGGAGGGTAAACATTGTCTTGTTTGGAGACAGGGCAGCTAAATTAGTGATGAGCTGGAGAGAACTGCTGTACACCTGAAAGGGACAGGAGCTGACTCACTTTGTCTAAAGTGTAGAAAAAGAAAGACAGCCCAAAGCTGGTATCTATAGATGTTGAAATATTCACTACTACTACTACTAAGGAGAGAGACGTGAAGGGAAAGGGGAAGTAGAGGACACTGGGCCAGGCATATTAACAGCCAATTTACACCAATGGCCTCCAGTCTCTTGTTTGTTCCCTTAAAGTGACACAGTGGTTTCAGGCATACTGATAGAAACTCTAGTGGAAGCATGTGCTCATATGATACCCACTGGAAAGACAGGCAGCGACACACACAGGCATGACTTCAACAGAGAAAAACGCATTCTTTGTAGACTGGCACCTTTCAATTACATACCAAGAAGGCATCGCTTAGTCTCATGGGTATGCTAGTCTGTTATAAAGCTGAATTAATAAAAACCGCTTCGACATGTTGAAGCCATTCTGCCTACGAAAACACAATTAGATCCTAAAACTTGAAGCAGATCTGCTGTCAAACAAACACCAAGTAGTCACGCTGGCTGACTGTCAACTATACTATGCATCTGTTCTCTTCTGCTTCCTCTTGCTGCTGTGGCACTTCAGTTTCCTTGCATGGGATCAATAGTTTATCTTATCTTAACTTCCTCTTCATCAAATCAACAGAAATCAAATCTAGTCTAATTGTCGTGGAACAGATTACTCAGATTGTGTCATTTATCCCATATATGACACTGGATACATTCCTATATAGTCAAAGAGATAGTCACTTAGATTTTTTTTTTTAAATTATACATCACGCTATAGTATAAAATAACATACTTGACGGGTGATAACGATACATTTTTGAGCCCATTCGAACAATCCAAATTAAGGAACAGAGACATGTGCGCTAACGCTGCATCATTATCACATAAATAGACTACTAGAAAAGGGGCACTTTGATAGTCAGTGCACAGTCCCAAGCACCCTTACTTAAGAGTCTTTGTTCTATTATTGTGTGCTTTGAAGAGTAGCAGTCTCTCTCTGCAGAGTGACTATGTGACTGCATCCCGGCTGCTATAAAAAGGCCACTCCTGCCCCGACATCGAAGAGAACAGAACAGCGCAGACACTGAGTGGTGCTGCACTTAGTAGGTCTGTCTGTCTGTGTATGTACTTCAAGATGGCTTTCGAGATGTGCCAGCTACGACTTGAAAATGTGTTCCATTCCTTAAAGCTTGCACCTTCTTATGTGCCCTTTTCTCTGCAATGGCGTAAGGGAAGTTTCTGGTCTGGGACGTCAGCGGAAACTAGGGAAAAAAGTCATGCCAGCAGCTTTACATCTATGCCGCAAATATGAAGAGTGAAAAAAAAACAGCCAACTGCAGGTAGACGGACTTTAAGCATCCCACCGAGATTACAGTCAAAGTTGAGCACATGGTGTCACAAACACACACACAGAGAAGAAGGAAGAGTAAACCTGCGCTGTAGTGGTGATGATGAGGATGATGATGTTATGCACGCCGCAGTTTAGACATCCTGTCATCCTTGTTACTTTTAAGCCCAGATCAGCCACTTAGAGATCCTGCCTAAGGGGAGGAAAGAGGCAGGCCATCTAGGGCACAGGGGGGGTTAGTGCCGGGCTATTTCTCCATGACTCACAGAGCCAGATAACAATATCAATGCCTAGTGGTTGCTCTAAGGCAGGAACACTGGTGATGGCAAGTAGTGCCACACCTCTATATTGTGGCCCTTTTTTAAAAAATTATTATTATTCCTGTAATACATGAGTCACCTAACGTATTCCCTGATCGTGTGGGAAGACAGACATAGGATATTAAAATATAATCACATAAGACTAGCTTTAAACTTTGATGTTTTGCGTGAGCGTAATCTTATAATGACACAGAGGGTGACTTAAATAATTCACACAGATTTCCCCCCCAGTGGATCAAAGTGTGCAGTCAGCTTGCTTGAGTGTTTGTAACAGTAGACATTATCAGACAAGAGGATGTAAGCGAGCATGTGAAAACCACTAGGTACTGTAATGTGAGCCTGTTAGTGGCTGCTATAGTGAGTTAATGGGGTGGAATTGCTACTCGACCTCCGGAGGCAAGAATCACTGTTTACCAAAGCAAAGTATCACACAGAGGAAAAACACAACGAGCCAACCCTCCAGCTTTGACCCTGAGGCTGAGCACAGTGGACTGCATGCAGCACATACATATGCTCCCGACATACTGCTACAACTGAGCAAATTATGTTCCCGCACAAACGCCCCTGCGTGTCTGTACACACAGACAATGGACAAATTAACACACACACGCCGTAAAATGGATGAGACACACAAAGCTAAGATTGGTTGGCATGGCTATTTCCGCTAACGCGTCGTTGTCAAACTAGCACGCACTCGGCTAGCAGCAGCAAACATACATCAAAGTAAAAAAAAACAAAAAAAAACACCTCTTTCATTAACGTGTTTATCTTGTTACCTGAATGCTGCGTGAATATATTGATCCCTGGGTCAGGCACGTTGGCTGCAGCAGCCCTGCCCGGCGGTGTCCCGGTGCTACTGCCGGGTTCTCGGGGTCTCCTCCCGGCGCCGCTCCCCCGGTTCCCCTTCCCTTGGTGCGGTTGGGACGCGTGGGGCTGTGGTGGCTGGAGTCCGGTCGATGTGCCCTCACCGACGCGGCCTACCTGCTGTCCCATCCCGGTTGTTTGGCGTAAGGACGTGTGGGACGAAGCGAGCAAACCCCCCTTGCGTACCTCTGTGTTCACATTCCCCCCCCCAAAAGCTGGAGCGGCCTGGCCCGAATAGTCTTCCTCAATCCCCTCCCCGCTCTTCTTCACCGAGCTAACGCTGACTAGCTCGCTCGGTTAGCCTGTTAGCCTAACGTTAGCAGCTATCAGAGAAACCCACCCACCCTGCCTTTAACAATAAAATCGCAACCCCGGCGTGTGACAGCGATTGTCTCTATCCCGGCGATCCAGATGGTATCCGAGCAGATATTGACGGTACCCAACGAGCGGGAATCGGTCAAATCGGGAGCTTTTTTCAGGATCGTTTTGCCGTTGTCCGGCCGCTACGCGCCCCCTCTGACGCCGCCATCTTTACCGCAGAATAGAAGATGTGTTGCACAAGGCGGGGGGTTCGATCCCCTGTCACCGTGATCCTCCACCTCTCCAGCACCGACACCAACCGGGTCCCGACAATCCCCCAAAACCGGTTCCAACGGGCTGAAATGGTGCCATCTGAGTCCAGAGTGCTGGAAATGCAGCAAAGCTTAAAAAAAAAAACACCAGCTCCATCAGCTATTGTTTTATAAAGCAAATGCAGGGTGGTGATTTAAAATAAGTACCTCAATATGTATAATAAAACAAAACAATTAGAGATTATGTTTGCTGTACAAGTACATAATTATTCCAATAATATAAAACTATACAACAATTCTGCTGATGAACCTATGGTAATATAACATACCCACATAAATAAATGTATAGACTATAGCTTTCATTACACTGTATACATTTGAATAGAGCTTCATCTTATTGGTACTCTATCTGATTATGTGCAAACCAACTCTAAATAATCAATGCTAATTATTAACCATTTAATTCATATCGTAACAAAGTTAAAAATAAAGACATAAAAAGAGGTCATACTTCATTTTTAATTCTTAATAGTTGTGTCTACATCCAAAAATAGAACAACATACTGATTCATAAAATTGTCACCTGACACAATGAGCTATCCAAGGCCAGAAAAAAAAATCAGAGATCAGAGATCACAATCAGCACAAATATGACAGTAAGTAAGCAGACAATGCTCTGCTCCCAAAAATAATTATCTTATCTAAATAAACAGCCTTTCTATAACTTGGCTCTTTTCACTACCATAAATATTATCCTTATTAACAAAATCTCAAAGGCATAAAGCGAGATTAAAGCTTCAGCCAAATGTGGAGTTCTCAGAAGTTTCTCAGTATTAAGTACCACAGGGTATTCCAATAAGTCTGCTATTATCTGTACATATTACAAAAATAAGTTGCTGGTACTTGTATTGGTTCATATAAAACTGGTAAGGGACTCTAGGGAAGCCTCTCTTGCTCCTGATCACAATCCACAGTCAAATTGAGCAGAGGAAAGATCAAAAGTAAAAGCTTTTAATACAGTGCCACCTTGTGGTCATAAAGTTTTTTGGAAAGTGCAGAGATTTCCATTGCTGGTTTTCTTTACTTTACATTGTGCATCTCATTATTCACATGGTCTCTCCCTGCATTGAAATACGTCAGAATTGGCACCATTAACTGTGCAATAACTTTGTGAATTCCTCGAAACACAACAAATGTGTGCACACGTTATTTCAAGACCACATGAACTAAAAGCACAGAGAGCATATATTCCTTATTCCATTAGTTTGGCGTGGAATTTACAGTTCAGTAAAATGTATGATTTAAACAAACACCGTCTCATGTAATGTAGTCAGAATCTGACAAAGCAAACCGTAGCCCTTAGTGCTATTTGAGTATCATCACTCTTTAAATGTTACAACGTTCTGGCAGCCAGCTGCAACAGTTACAGTTGGTTATTCTTTAGTGATTTCACCTTCACATAACGGTCAACAATGCTCAAAATAAAACATAATTTACACTCTATAACAAACATGTGTGCAAAGCAATTCAACTGAAAGTATTCAAATCATCAAGAATACATTCAGCAGTCACAAAATATATTAACTCCATACAGCAGAACTGTCACCTCTGATTTGTTTGTTTGAGATAAAGAGAAGTTAGTATTAAATTTGGGATCAGTTTATATGTACTACAACCTGTCTATGTTCTTCATTACACAGTTGCAAATTTACTATAAATTAATGTCCCAACTCTATCAGCGTGTCAAATGCCACATTCATATTCCTCTTTAGGGAAGTTGACTGCAGTCTTGAAGTTATGATAAGGACGCCACAGTTTGTCATAGATTTATACAAAACCCCAAAAAGTGGCCATTTTACAAAATAAATGTTATTGGCAGTGAATGTCTTTCCAAACAACACACTGAATGGTATTTATACAAGAGGAGTAATTGCAACCTTTGTTAAATATTAACTATTACTGCATATGCAAATGATGCTTGAATAGTGTGACCGTTTGTATTCAGCTGCCATCATATTGGCACAAGAAGTGGTTTCACAGTTGATCAAGCCAAGCATAACTGGATTACAAACGAAAAATTAGTAATACATAAAAACTAAAAGAGTTCACATTTAGTTTTATGTGAATTTTCTTTTTGAAAACATAAAATGGGCAAATAAGGCAACACTCTGACTTTGCCGTTAGAGTAAAGAACATTTTGGTAGACCTCAGTGCAACAAAATAAAACAAACACGAAAGACCAGAAGTTATGACAGTAACAGAAAGGCTGGTCAAACTTAAAGTGATCAGTGAAGGTCCTCTGCAGTAGTCCAAACATAAATCAGAGCCTATTAGAGTCCGCCATCAGGCCTTTCTGACAGCTCCAGGAGCGAGGCTTCAGTAACTCAAAGAACGAAGGCTGAAATACAAACAAAACAACAACAACAAAAAACATCATCGCATGAAGCTAAATTTGTGTCTATGCTCGGAGAAGCTGTAAGGCAATACTGCTTGTTTACCTCCTTCAGGGGGCAGTAGAGCTGGGCATACCACTCTTGGGAGTACAGACAGATAATGACTCCCTGACCCAGGAACAGAGCTGTCCACATGATAATGTTCCAGATAGGTCCTTTCCTTTGGTCATGTAAAATGAAGTTGAACATCACTGCGAGAAAGAGGGTGGAAGCATTATGAAAAGATAAATACAGATAACTTGATAATAATATTTAATAGCTTTAGCTGAATTTTGGTGTGAGAATAGTGAGGGAGCTCTTTTTCCATACTTCCAAAACACATGAAGAGGCAGAAGAGCACGGGGTAGAAGAAACCAAAACAGATTGCAAGAATGTACTCGTGGACCACTGCGGACACCGTAAAAACAAACAGCATGGCGGCTGGTCTGAAACGCTTCTGAGAGATCTAGAATGACAATGACAGACAGAACAAACAAATCAAAAAACAGTGGCGCACAGCTTTAATCTGGTCATTAGTAGTAACTTGAAAAATGTGTTTAAAATCGTAGTGAATTTATAATTTATTCTATCATTTGAAAATAGTAAATGAAAACCAGAAATAGCAAAACTACTCACCCACAGGAAGTCCCGGTACACATAGTAGTACAGCCAGTCGTGGACCACTACGTTCCAGGTGCGATAGTAATTGGCAAAAGAGGTTGAATTCCACCAATCCTGGTGATGTGTAACAAAATGAATCAAGACAAAGATAGAAACTTCATTTAAAAAATGCTGTAGCTGGCAGTGACAGCTGAGGTACCTTGTAAAACATCCTGTCAGCAAAGCGGAGCATCTCAGCAAAAGCATTAAGCCAACAGTGGAGGAAGGCAAAGAATGCCAGGAAGAGAACCAACACTCCTGCAAATGAAAAAAGACAGAAACTGTGACTGGTGTGTTACTACTGCACTCCCTTTAGTCTGAGCAAGGGGTGTATGAAAGGGTATTTGTTGATGAGAGTATAAACATACACACATAAACTAGTTGCCGATCTTACCTGGCAAGATGGAGTTAAAGACACAAAGGACCATGGCCCTCGGGTCAAAAATCTGCAGACTGATGCTGCGGAACTGAGGGATGCACAGCCGCACGAACACGTAATAGGCATAAAACAGACTGCCTAGTACCTGTGGGGTGGGAATAGTTCAAATTGTCAGGACAAAACTGGCTTTTGCTTGCAATATTAAATAAGTTTAGCCTCAAAATGTGAAGGAGGTTGATACCTGAAGTAACTTTGTGGCTACGTAGCCCCATCTGATCACTGGATTCCTAAATTAAGTAAGAAAAGTTTTTTTACCAAACACACAAAGCTGCTGTATGAAAAATGTATAAACAATGAGAGGATCTGCTTACCTGGGGTACTTGTCTCTGTAGATGAGTGTGGGTGCAAACAGAAAGTAGAGATACTGAGAGACCTGAGGGACCACTGGGCTGGGGCCTATACATGACAGAAGAGACTACTTATCAACATCAGAAAAAAGGAACACATTAGCTACGAGAAGAAATTGTATGAATTGGCAAGTAAGAACATGGACATGGATACTGTTGCTAGAAAGTTACATACTGCTCTTGTCTTTAGCCCAGGTCAGGATTCTTGGCACATTCTCCCTGACAAAGGAGTGGGCTTTCATCATTAGACGCACCTGGAATTAAATAATCAAATAATAAAGTCTTGTACAGTAGATTACAACTCTTGTCTACATACTCAATTCAAAAAGGGAAGGTGTGTCTATATATCAATTTTGGCACAATATAACATAACTGTGGATGTGGTTCGACTGATCAAACAAAAAGAAAAATCAGCCGTGCTGGTCATCTACCTGTTCTAAGATAATGATGAAGCAGGATGCAGGTGGCAAACTGTTGGTCACCACCACATATGTAGGCAGGAATCCCAGACCCAGAGCTTGGTAGAGCAGGAATACAGAGCCGAACAGCAAACTGTGCAACCTTGGGTGACGAGAAGACCCAGACTGAGTCTGTGACCACAGCTGGAACAGGGTGTAGGGAACCAGCAAAGCAGACAGGAACATGCAGATCCATGTGCACACCACCAGAGGGAACTGTCCAAATGCATAGACCAGCAGGTCAAAGTCTAGCACCAGTCTGACGTAGAAGGAGACAATTTAAATAATTATTAAAAGCTAAATTTTGGCAAGTTGAGTGTCTTAATTGACAAGGTAAAACATTATACACAGCAGTACATTACCTGCCTTCATCAATGAAATCTACCACCAGTGTACTGAGGATAAAGAGAATGAGCAGGGCGATAAACATGTGGTAGATAGTCCGGATGTGGTTCACCTCAAACAGCTCACTGCAGAAAAACAGATGATTAGACTCTGTACAGCCACACTGAGGTGGACAAACAACCAAAGCAGCAGAAATCTCAAAGATATACACTACGTCAAACAAACGTTTCAGTGCACTTCAGGTTTCAGGTAGCAATATTTACATTTTTTTCAGATCAATGTGTCGACTTACTCTAGGAGGGACCTGCGACTCACGAAGTGCTTGCCCTGGCCATGAGGAGGCCGAAAATGCCTAAAGGAAAACAGAGTGACATCAGCAACCAGCAAATTTGTCTCTGCTGGAGAAAAAACATGTGTATGACCAAGAGATGAATGGAGAAAGTTTGTGCTGAAACCCCACACATCTGGTATCAAGTACAACTTAAAACAAAATTTGCTTTGATAGTTCAGAGAACAGGCAGTACCTGAGTTTGCTCCTCTCCTTGTCTGACAGCGGAGGTGAGAAAACGGCAGGTACAGGTGCAGGCTCCAAGCTGGCCGACTCCTCAATGAGACTGTCCATGAAGTCATTAACCTGACTGTCAAACTGACGCATCAGGTCACTCTTCAGGTACTGAGCAACAGCAAAAGACACATAAAGATCTGTCATCAAGTTATCATTATTTATGTGGCAATAATGATGTTCCTTCTTAAAAAGGAGAACTGGAACAAAGATTTGGTGTTAAAGGTGAACATATGAGAAAATCATCATGTTCCACAGGCAGAACACGTGATAAACTTGATTTCAATGTATTTATTCACTTTTATCAACGGTCATGCTGTTCTTTCTTTTAGTCATTAACACTTGCTTAAGTTTACAGATAATCCACATTTTCTGCTGTCAAGAGTGAACAAAGTGGATTTAATGACACGGCTCATGGAGGAATGAGAGAGACTGAAATCAAACAGAGATTTGGTCTTAAACAATGTCCCATTAAAACATAAATAAAACATAAAGTAAGAGCTAAAACGCTGCTACTGATAGAAATAAAACATAAATGGGATGATAAAAGAATCATATATCAAACAGGAGGAAACCCAAGATCAGATCTTAGAGGTTGTTCGATGTGACTAATTCGAAACATGCAGACTGAGACTTTTCTACATTCATTACTGATTGACTAACCTCTGCTTTTCTTTTCAGCTGCAGCTTTTTGCTGATCACATGTTCCACTTCAATTTTTCCTGAAATTGGAAAGAGAACACACAAGTCTGAGTGTGTTATAAAACAAATGATGTCAACACAGTTATTTGCAATCTTCCAATATTATTATAAAGCCAACATTGACAGAGCCAAATGAGTTGCCAGGTTACCTCGACTCCACAGAACTTCGACCTGGGAAATGCAAACATCAATTCACGCCGTGTCCAATATTTTAATAACTGACCAGAAGATAATCTACTAAGGCTATCTGTGGGTCTTTTGAGGAGATGGCTCTGGTGTTTTTAATAACACACATAGCCCAATGTAAAATACTTTTTATTACTAGACTGAAATCTGACAGTGATTGAAATACTTCATATGGTGCTAGATAGTCGAGTACTGTAGATTTCAGTCATTGGGCAACAGTCTGGAAAATAGCAGAAGTCAAATTGCATCTTCGAATGTAGTCATATCCTAAAGGGACACACCTATGACAGTGTGTATGTACAATCAGAAAAGGTTACTGTAGGTTATTAAGTGTAGACAGCTGTCTGATGATGAACAAGTTTGTTCTGTTACCGAGGTTAATCACAGTGATGAGCAGCAATATCACTCCACCCATAAAGCACACAGGTCAATATTTTTATTCTAAATGCACAGAGAGTTGATGTCAGTGTGACTGTTTTTACAGTCATCATATCACATGATCACTTACTGTCTGTGTCACCACAGTAAGCAGTCTCTACACTGTCATTTTCTTGCCCTGGTAAACCGAACAACTGTGCCAAAGGTCACATCACATTTGCTTAAGAGCAACTCATCCTATGACATAGTTCCAGTGAGCAACACTTCAGGGGAAATTCACTAAAATCAAGAAAAGGAGGAGGAAATGAAATGACATGCACATCGCTTCTCAAATATCACTTAAGGTCAATGTCCTCTCCCTCGCCCCCGATAAAGGAAGTTGAGATTTATTTTCTCACCATTAGCAGTAACGTGGTTGTCTCCGTTGCCTTGCTCATGTTCTTCTCGGTTACACCCCTCATCCAAAGAGTTATCCAAATCAGGGAAGGTGGGGATCTTGGGAACGGCTCGGCAGCGAGACCGGAGGACGCTGTCATTCTCCATCCTAACAGAAACAAGAAAAATAAAGTGAACGCATCACATCATAAATCATAAGCAGCTCGCAAACACGACTCTTTAACACCAGCATGACTTAATATAGATATAGATGCTGCTGCTGCACTATAATTTCCCAGCTTGGGATAAATAAAGTATATCTATCTATCTATCTATCTATCTATCTATCTATCTATCTATAGCACTGTTAAATTTTTAGATATATAGATATATACATGACACACATGATTCGACATGCATATCCACATATTTGAAAAGGTGTATATAGTAAGATAAGATAAGAAAGGGGAAATATATAGAAAAAAAAGTCATGCTGGTGAATAACATTTCATTTTATTCTCAGTATATCTTAGATTTATTTCTTATTTATGAGTATTTTTCTTATCTTAATTGTGTGTGAGCTGCTGTAACAAGTGAATCTCCCTGGTGCTGGATCAATAAAGTCTATCCTATCTCATCAGTGCTCACACCACCTCACATGGATTGAGGATTTAAATGGACAAACAAAGCAAACCCAGTTGACAATCACTCTCACATGACAGCCAGCAGACGGACGGACAGCTAACACTTTAGTTAGCGGACACGAAGAGTCTGAATTCACGAGATAACAACAACAACACAGCGTCGAGCTCAGAAATCAGCTTCATGTTGGCTGGTTTACAGGAAAGTGTCCCGGTGACACATCGCGGCTGCTAGCAGGGTAACCTCTAGTCAAATTAGCCAACTTGTTGACGTCCATCGTTAGCTATCACCGCTCAGGTTCACAGACACCGACTCGGATATTTAAAATAAATAAATAAATAAATGCGAATGACTTTGTGGATACATACTCGCATCAGCCGCCGGGTGCTCTCCTCTCAGGTCGACCTCCGTCGTAGCTGAGTTCAAACTCAGATGTGTTTAATCACAACAATCTGCTGCCGCTCACCTTCCCCATTGTGGAGATGAGGAGCAGGGAAGCGGACGCTGATTGGTGGAAAGTCTCTCCTCCTTTCGACGTCATCGGCGAACACAGTGTTGACCGTCACACCCAGCAAACATGTGCAACTAAACATGACATCCATCACACATGCAGGGCTGCAGACCGAGGCGTAAGTCATCAGGTTTATGGTTGCCATGTTGTACATTTTGATTTATATAAAACAACACACGTCTTCTGTTTTTATGTTCTTCTGTTTCCTTGTTTTATCCTGCTTTGTTGGTTCTCTGTTGC
This sequence comes from Larimichthys crocea, assembly GCF_000972845.2. Classification (NCBI taxonomy): domain Eukaryota; kingdom Metazoa; phylum Chordata; class Actinopteri; family Sciaenidae; genus Larimichthys; species Larimichthys crocea. The sequence continues at coordinate 20,142,444 of NC_040027.1, forward strand.
TATTCTTACTTGACTATCCTGTGTGTTCCTGTCTGTTTATAAAGGTGCTATATAAATAAAGGTATTATTATGATCATTAATAATGATTAGCATTGAGGGGGGAAATATTATGACTTATTTATGTATTATCTAGTGTAACTGTAATTTGTGTACTTTTGTCAACTTTTTATTTTTATTTTTTAAACTTTTTATTTGTTATTTTGTTTTATGTGTATTGTTTTAAATGTGTAACAAATAAGAGACTCTGTAGACTCAGTAGAAATGTGCATCTGAAGAAAACTGTCACCAAAAATAATCTAAATTCTTCCCCCTTATTTGCGTATTCTATTAATTTATTCAAATCATTGGCGATTGGCAGTTGTCCACTTTGCTTTGTTTGAATTCAGCCAGGTTTATCTTTTCTTTCAGAGGTGTATATGATATAGTATTTCCCCAAATTCTGTGATAAAAGTGCATGAAAAGTGCATAAAAGTGTGCATGTGTGCCATCCAAGCAAAGCTTTATGGGTCATAATCACAAATTGAACTGGTCTTATGAGCTCAGCGTGGAAAATAGAATTAACTGAAGACACAGGGACACATTTAAGAAAATCATGAACTACTACATTATCTAATACGTCTTCAACTGATGACACACATAACCACAGATTTACTTTCAGACTGTGTTGTGCATGATTAAAGGTTAAAAAAAGGATCATGAGTGCATTTGGCGGGGAGCAAGGTGGGGGCTCTCAACATGATTAGTAAAAAGACAGTTATCATACTTGAACGATTCTATATGGTCTGTTGGAAGAGCTGAGACCATTTCAGCTACCTTGCTTCAGGCCTTTTCTGTCACAACAAGGCCACTTTGTGATGTGTTCTGGCAGTGGTGCACAACCAAATAGGCATAAAATGTGTCAGATGTTCCCATGGTTATTATACACCCAACAATATTTGCATATCTGGGAATTCCTGAACATGGACACATGGTAAGTGGTTACTCTATTCAAACAGACTGCACTTGTGATGCAAAACTGGGAATTTACATTTCAGGACTTTTCTCTGACGCAAACCGGAAAGCCACAGCAGAGTTCAATGGTTCTCATGGATCACAGCTATACTGAAATCAGGGCTTGATTGAGTTTGCTGCTGTGTGGTCCTGTTCGACACCTACTACAAATTAGTCATATCTCCATTACATTTTTATTGTTCAAGGTATCTAGTTTAATAAGGATCTCAACCTACAGATTCTGTAGTCACGTCAAAAATCTGGTTACAGTTCAATGCTCACAGTGGAAAGAGCAAAAATAAACATTGTAGAGTAAGTTGTAAATATTTTAAGGTCATGATCTAATGTGCAGGTCAGCTTCAGTAGAATTACAACAGACACACACATTACAACATTTTATTCCACATGTTCAAAGTCACAAATTTATTTTGATAGTGCTCAAAAACACATTGCACAACATTCCCCTGTGAGGATGATAAGACACTGAATACACTGGGTTGCAATATAAACAATATAAGGTCATTTTTGTTGCTACATAAACATTTAATAACAGTTTATAAAATGCTTCATATCATCAGCTTATGACAATTCAATAAATATGCATAAAATACAGCAACATTAATCCTGACTAAAGTGTTCATGTAAAATATCTAGACACCATATATCCCTGCTTTCTATATGAAAGAGATATTTACAGAATGTCAACATGCACACACCCACCTACACACACACACATGCACAAGCACACACACACACACGCACACACACACACACACACACACACACAATCATTATAGGTCACAAGAAGCAGAGGGGTCCCAAAACAACAGTGATCTCAGGCACAAGAAGAGATAACGACCTCATCTCGACACCCAGATCTCTGACAGGAAGTAACTCCATATCACCTCGATGTAGTTCTGTGCTCCCCCGAACCTTCACAGCCACCTCCACCTGCAAAATGATATGTATACTTTCTCGATATGTGATATGCGTTCCTCCTGGATTTATAACTTCAGAATCATTTCATGGCGCAGTGGCAAATGTTTTTTGTAGCATAAAACATCTAAAAACAGCATAAAATCTACAATTGATTAATTAAATCACATCTAAAAACAGCATAAAATCTACAATTGATTAATTAAATCTCCTTCGTTGTTAGAGAAAAACTTCTGAACTGACAAAATTTGTGTTTTTTTTACAGCAAGTAAATATTGCAGTCTTACCTCGCAGCCTTTCTTGGACACGGTGGTAAGGTGTGAAATAATTTCTTTGCCAGAGTCCCCCAGGAAGTGAATAATCCTATTGGCTGAATTAGCCGTGCCAGCAGTAGTGGACTGGTTTGCTGTACAGCTGACAGTCATGTGCTGGAAAGATGTGTGGCTGTGTAACCGCAGAAATCTCAGCTGGACAACATCCACACCAGCATACTCAAACTGTCAGAGACAGATATTTCATTTTAAGTCTGAGGAAATGGCTCACTGATGTTAGATGTATTAAATGTTCCTCCATATATCCACAAACGTTACAGTCTTACCTTGTTTTCATCATGCTGCTGACTAAACCACTGGATAGACATTTTTGACTTCTCCATTTCTGGTTCCCAACTTAATTTAATCTAAAGAATAGAATAATACTTATATTTTTAAAACCACCATGTATTTAATTAATCAAAATATCAATAGCAGTATCAATAGCAAAACCCATCTTTCATATCAGTTGTTTAATTAATATTTATCTTAGTACCAAGCCCATACTGCCTTGGGTAAAACACTTCTGCAGTCTGCTGAAAAATCACTTAAAACTGCAAATATTGGACTCACAAACTTTGTGAATTTAAATCTTTGCTGTGAAAAATTAGGGTAATCTTAATTAAATGTTATAATGTATGCTATGTAACTATATTGTAGCATAAAACCGCAGGATTTACATATATGTTGTTTTTGCTGCTGAAAACAAGACATTTAATGTTTTCTATGTTCTTGTAACTGTGCTATGGCCTACCAAAAGAAAGTAAACCCATTCCTCAAACAGCACTTTGTGTAGTTGTAAGTGAAAATTAGTGTACCTGCGATTGTAAAGGGTCAATACAGGTTGTCCCTCCAGCTGTGAAGTTACAGAATACCTTCAAAGCATCATAGGGACAGCCTTGGTTTGGGTCCATGTAAAAGGAACCTGAAAGATAAATGCACAATTACTAGGACTACTTTGGTATACAGTGTATTGTCTGAAACAGGTTCATATCACGTCAAAGGTTATGAGCCTTTTCAGACCCTCACCATCATTCAGATGTGGGTGTATGAGCCCCAACTCGTAGCAGGTGGTGGCAGGGTCGTCTTTGGTTCCCTGGGGCCAGCTGAAGGATTCCTCAGCCTCCTCATCTCCTTGAAACCATCTACTAGACCCCGGCCTTGGCCTCTACAGTGGAAACCGTCATTTAATCAGACAAGCACATATTTAATCATAATACGGCTCCTTTAATATAAAGCATAATTGAACACAAAACAAATGAGAACATTGTGTAATTAAAGACATGAGAAGAAAGCTTGTACCAACTTTTTTTTGTCCTCCCCTTCGCTTCAGGAGGCTGGTTGTTTGTCTCAATCTTGGCACATTATTCAGTCTTGATCTTGTACTGGGTCTTGTTTTAGGCCGTATCTCCTTTCTTTGACCTGGTTTCGGCTGAGGATTTGATCCCCATCTGTGTGTAGGTCTGCGTTTTCCTGGTGCACCTGGTTTTCCCTGTAAAACAAATGACTTAGTTTTCAGAGCATGGTACAACCTCTCTGAAATTAAGCAGTATTCACTGCCAACATGCTCCAAACATATGTTAAAACCTAACAGTATGATACAGATAAGTATGTGTGTTTATCAGGTCAAACATTTTTTCACTTGTTTGTTTACTTGTATCATGTGAGCAAAATATCTTACAGGAGGTCCACGCTTGCCCTTCACTCCCTTTGGTCCACTCCCACCTTGAACACCTTTCATCCCCTGTAAAGGAAACCAAGGTCGTTATAGAGCCAATTAAAAATGATGAGCGTCTGAAATCATTTTAAAGTGCTGCCAAAGTGAACACTTAATACTATAACTCCAATTTCAGAATGCTGTCTCTCACCTTCTTTCCAAGCTGACCCTGGAACAAAGACAGAACAGAAATAACTTGTAATAAGATGTTTGTTTTTTAGGTTTTATGCTTTTTAAAAAAGAAAAAAAAATGGGGTACAGGAAATACAGTACGTACAGGAAGTCCAAGGAAGCCTTTTGGACCACGTGGACCAGGAGGACCGGTATGCCCCTGTGGAAATCAGTCAGCTGATCAATAACTTTCTACCTACTAAAAACAATGCGAAAAGAGAAGTGAAACACATCTTACCAGCTTTCCTTTATGACCTCTCTGACCTTTTAGCCCCTGCAAACCAGGATTCCCCTGAGAAAAAAGTTAGTAATGTGGAAGATTAACAAAACTTAGGCCTTTTCTGCATTTTAAAACTATTTTATATTTCAAATAGCTTCAACCAACCTTTAGCCCAGGTGGCCCGATTGGACCCAGTATACCTGTTTTACCTGGGAAACCCTGTAGGTGAAGAAAAGACAGATGACAGATTAAAAACTGCTTCACAATTACAATATAGTAAGAGTAAGTGGTAAACAGTTTAGTTGGTGCACTGTGTCTGACTTTTACCTTTGGCCCAGTACGTCCAGACTCGCCCTTCTCTCCTCTCAGTCCAGGAATACCCTGTATTAAGATCAGTGATGATTACTCGAGAAATTATTCAGTTAATTATTAGTGATCTTATTAATATTCTGCTGAACAAATTATACCTTAGGCCCCATTGGTCCAGGCGGCTCTTGTTTTCCTTTTGGTCCAGCTTTACCCTGAGAGACACAACAGGACATCAGTAAGACACACACTGTTTTTCCAGACACAGTGAATTACATGAATGAAAAATGATAATTTAATACATATATTCACAGTGAATACACTGTAAGTATTATCTTAAATTTAAAAAAAATGACATGTTTTTGTACCTTGAAGCCTGCTGCTCCGGTGTTTCCCCTGATCCCAGGAGGTCCAGGTTTCCCCTGGAACATATTTACAGATACATTTGATATAATAATTTGTAGGCCAAAGTATCACTAGACATTTAGGAATATAGGAAAATTGGTTTTATAATGCAGGATTTCATATTATCCATGTCTGTATTAGAGCTTACCATTTTGCCAGGCCTGCCAGGTAATCCAGGAGCACCTATGAAACCAATATCACCCTTTGGGATGAGCATGGGAGGGACTGAATTTAGTAAAAAGTTTTTAAAAACCCACTAAATTGCAGTATGGTGCATTTTTCTTACCGGATCGCCTGGATTTCCCTCAACCCCTAGCAACCCATCCAAAGCGCTTAGGCCCTATGACCAAGATCACAAGACAAGAAACCAATCGCAAAACATTTCTCACTTCCTGCTAAAATACAACAATTTAACATAGACTAAACTCTTTGGTTTGTGTATTTCTTTAATTTTAATACTTGAAATGGGCAGTGATTTCAGGTTGTAGTAATGGATTCTGTATAAATTGTATGTATGTATGTATTTTATCTGTCAAAAGGGATACTTGCGGGTTTTCCAGGTGGTCCAACAGGTCCTGGTCTACCCAGTGGGCCTTCTGCTCCCTACAAAACAGACTTCATTAGATGATGAACTGACTCTGAGGCCAAGGGTAAAATTGATTTGGTGATTTAATCCTACCTTGAATTCATTTTTGATCTGAATTGTTCATCATTTCATGATATGAAGTACATTACTCAGGAAATGTAATAAAAAAATGTGTGAATGGGGGATCTTAGGCCAATCCAGATATGTTAGCATAAAGTACTGTACAAGCTATAATTTTTCAATTCTGTGTTTGTTGTCTGATTTTGACAGATAGGGAAGTAGAGATTAACTCAAAGACCACAAGTTATCTCAATCAGAACAATTGTATCCAGTGTTTGTTTTATTTTTTTCATTATTTCACATTAAAATCAAACTCACAATTTTTCCAGGAGCTCCTTTGTTTCCTTTCCTTCCAGGCTGGGCTCTTTTTCCCTTTATAAAAACATTATGACAGCTGTTTTATTTCTTCTTATATTTTAGATTTTCATCTGAGCTGAACAATGGCTTCCTCTTACCTTTGACCCTTGAATTCCTTTAGTTCCTGGAAGACCTGGAGGACCACGAGGTCCAGGTCGACCTTTAGCACCTGGAATGCCAATGAACCCCATCTTTCCCACAGTCCCCTAAAACACACACTCACAAACATAAATTATGCTATAATATGACTTGATTTTTTAAATGATAGAATACTAGAGTAATCACGAACACAGAGAAGCTGATAATACTATGTTTTCTCACCATTATTCCTCTGGTCCCAGGCTCTCCTTTTGCACCCTTTTTACCTCTAATGTCCTAGGGATTACACACAGACACTCTGTCACTGTGGTTACATCTTTAGACACACCATTAAATATGCTTGACCAGAAAACCAATGCCCACAGGCTGCAAATGAACTCCTACCATCTCTCCTTTGATACCAGGAAGACCGGGTTTTCCTTTCTCACCATGAGTTCCCTGAGTTGCACAAACACACAGCAGAGACATCATGAAATTCTGAAAACTTCATTAAGTGAACCTTTACAGCTGGACAGATCAAACTTGCAGCACTGATACATTTCACTGCATCCAAATGAATAAATGGTACATTACACCTTTGGTCCAAGACCTCCTTTTTTGCCTTCAACACCTCTGTTGCCTGGCAAACCCTAAAAAAAAAGACACAAATTTGTATTTTCTGTCCTATTTGATTAAATTAAATCAAGATAGTTTCAATGCACCTTCAAAAATACATGCTGAGAAACTGCTTTTGCTACCATCTAGTGGCTGCACTTGTAGTAAACTTAAAGATCAGGATGGCCTGCGTATAACTGGGATGAAACTCATAAAAGTCAACACAACCATATATATAATGCTGTAAATGCTGTGGGGTTTCTCTTGAATATTATGTGTTAAACATGTTTATGCAATATTAAATCTAATAACACATACTGGTGTTGATGGTCCAATTTGTCCAGGGGGACCTATACTGCCATGGGGGCCCTGAAATCAGAAGGTATAAACACTATTATATACAGCATCCCTTAAAAGCAATTACCTGAATCACAACTAAATATATAATGTATACGTTTTAGTAACCACTGACACTTAAAGGACCAGTGTGAAGGATTTAGTGGCATCTTTGTGTGTAGCTGACTGCAACCCTTCTTCTTTCTAGTTTAAAAGAGAAACTACAGTGGGTGTATGATACCTGGAAAGGATATCTAGACCCAGTGTTTGTTAGTTTGTCCATTTACAAACATGGTGGACTCAATGGAAGAAGCCCAATGTCCGTAGATATAAAAGTCTAATTCTAAGGAAACATTTTTTTTTTTAGGTGATTATACAGTAATGATAACATAGTTATGCATATTATGTTCCATTTCTGCCATATTCTGTATAGAGAGTCCTCTAAATCTTACACACCGGACCTTTAAGACAAAAAAGGCAAGCTTGCTCCAAGGATATAATACAGATAAATAGAATGTGAAGTTGTTGACCATCAATCATTGACAATCATAGAATTCAAGTGGGTTACTAACAGTGTGTCCCTGGAGCCCCTTATGGCCTTTGGCCCCTGCTGCCCCAGTGTTGCCACCTGGTCCAAACTGTCCAGGTCTGCCTGATGGACCTCTGGTACCTGGTTCACCCTGTGAATAAATCGTGTTGGACTCTATACCAAACATTCAACAATCACTTTGCAGACTTTTACATTGCCTCTGATTGGAAAAGACTGACCTTGAGCCCTGGAACACCTAGTTTCCCCCTGTCTCCTCGTGCACCCCTGTATCCCTGCAAAAGAGGGTTGATGGTGAAGACAGGCGTGTCCTATTTTAATTCACACTCATCAGCACACTCCAGTTAGTCTCAGAGGTCTGCATTAATATTTTAGACATCAGTGGCTGCCTGACAGACTAGAAGTTTTAAGGATGCAGATCATTATCTCGCACTGTATAAAAGTAAGAAGGGTTACAATTTTCTCATAAAATATACTTTAGAAACAACTCCTACCCACCTGTTTCCCTGGTGGCCCCTTTGCTCCCTGTGGCCCTTGGTTACCTCTGTTTCCTTCAGTTCCCTTTGGCCCCTTTTGTCCAGGAGGTCCAGTGTTCCCCTTGTCTCCCTAAAATGTAAGTAAAATAAATGGGCTTCAAACTTTGATTGGTACAATTATATTTGATGTACTGACAGGGGCCATGAGGAATATGCAATAGAAAAATGATCCACCATGACACAAAATGAAATTTACTCACAGATAAGCCTTTCTGTCCAACTGGCCCCTCAGGTCCCTTCTGTCCAACTGGACCCTAAACACAAAAGCCCTGGGTTACTCGTACACATGATCAAGTTATAGTTGTCTTTTTGTGAAGTGAAACCTAAAGGTCTTTAAATCTGTGTTTTTAGAAAATCTGACATTGTAGCACGTTTGTATTGCGTTAAATGAAAAAGATAGAAATCAAATCTGTGACAAACACAGTCTAATCAATCTACCTCCTCACCATCGAGACCAGCAACTCCCTCTGGTCCCAAAATTCCTCTTGATCCCTGAAAAGATGACAGAGACAAGCAGAAACAACTGTGATGTGTGATGAATTATCGAACTTCTTGTTTACAGCATTTTCTGGCACATATGAACAGCCATAAACTGCAGATATCTGAAGCATGTTCAAGGTAGCTGTACAAAAGAAAAGCTTTACATTATCTCCTTTGACACCAGCTGAGCCAGTTGGTCCTTGAAGTCCATCTTTACCCTAAACATAGAGAGTAGAGCAGCATTTGTACAAAAAAGACTAATGGACTTCATATTGATATTCATATATTATAACAATTGTGGAGAACATGTCTCCAGGAAATAAAAGAGGCAAATGCTGTAGGGTTAGCTAGGGATGTAGTGATGTCTACACCCTCAATGGGAATCCCGAAAATAGTAGTAATTAGATTAGGCTCAACTGTTTACCACAAATACATGAGAAGGCCTTAGAAGCCCCCAGAATGTAGTCAAATCTAATCATTCCCAAAACATGTGCCCGACTGTTGCTGGATAACAAATGGCACCTAACAGAAGTGAGATCAAAATTGGGATAATTTGGACACCTTCTCTCTCGTAAAATGGAGATGTCAGACACAGGTGAAAGTTTTTGTGTACTTTTATTTATTATACTAAGTTTATTATTACAGACAGCAGGGACAACTCTGTTTATGCTCAGGCAAGATTATACTTGACAACAAAAGCATAAAAATAAACTTACTGGGTAACCTGGAACTCCAAGGGGGCCAACTGGACCATGTTGCCCTGGGTCACCTGGAAGGCCACGGGGCCCAATTTCCCCCCATGGTCCAATGTTACCCTGAACACCCTGGTAGAAAAAAATATGTAAATGTAAATATGTATTCATAAAACAGAAAAACACAAACTATTTGTGTATCAGGACAAATTTCAGGTCAAGTCAGGTTTATTTGTTCACCAAGTTTCAATTTTCAATTGACTCATATTAGAAATATAAGAAAATAGATACAAAAACTTAAAGCATGAGAAACAGTCTTGTAAAATAAGCTCACTGCTGCTTGTAGAGTTTTTAGTAGTAAGTGTGACATAGGGTCGAGTGTCATCTGCATAGAAGTGCACAGTGCCAAAAAAAGTGTGGTCAATCAATGGTAAGCACATAGTATGTATAAGAAAACACACACTTAAGACTAATAATGACTGAAATAAATGAAAAATGAATGGAAAAGTGACAGAAAAGGGAAGTATATCTACTGTATATTTTCCATTAAGAGTTTACAAATCTCTCAACAATCTAAAGCACATCTGTTATATGGGTGAGCAGGAAAAACACTCACACACTGTCAGCACAAAATGTATTAAAGTCATGGTAGGACAATATTTCAATCAAATACATGTTGACTTAATGAATGAGGAAGTGAAATACTCTTACAACAGATCCTCTGTATCCCTGTGGTCCAGCCATGCCCATCTCACCCTGAAGGACAGCAAGACATGATGTTAGTAAAGACAGCAGAAAAAAGTTTCAAGTTTCAGGTTTATTTATCATATGGAGGTTAACACAAGGTCAAAAATACAATGAAATGTGTTGGACAAGAGGAACCATTCAGCTCAGCATTAAGAGTGGTAAGTAGTAATGTAATTAATTCAAACTTATCATAAAATTGATATCATAATATAACGTAGACTTTGCACTATATAAACTGTAGCAGTGAAAAAAAAAACATAAAATAATTCACTTACTGGGCTGCCCTGTTTCCCCCTTGGTCCATCCTCTCCTCTCTTACCCTTCACAACAGATATAACAAAGTGACCAACATTTGTCAAACAACATTATGCAATACTGACTGATATACAGTAGTATTAACATGAAGCTCTGAATAAATGCTTACCTTTAAGCCTTTACTTCCTAGAAGCCCTCCTGGGCCTTGTTTACCTTTAACCCCCTAAAGAAAACCAACAGTCATTTAATCTCACCATCATCATGGCAAGATAACTCATCTTTTCTCAACAATCTCAGTATCAGAGCTTTTATTGTGTTGTGCTACCACAAGACAGAGTTTGCAGTGTAACATCCTAGAAAGCGAGATGATGATGTTGTAACTTACTCTTCCCCCTGGCTTTCCTGGTGTCCCTTCCATTCCTCGGCTGCCAGCTTCTCCCTGTTGATTGACACAAACATACAGCTATATAAATTAAGATATTCCATCAGCACCACATATTTATATATTTTACAATGCTGAGTAGCCTAAAGTGATGTGGTACGGCTACATAACTACACATGAATGACATTAACAGTTAGTGTCTTGCTTCCATACAGATCTTCCAATTCACTCTTGACAAACATGTGACCTTTTGTTTCATTCAATAAGAATCTAATAACACTCACACTCTTCCCAACAGGTCCTTGAAGGCCAGAAGCTCCAGTCTTCCCAGGTAATCCCTGTGTAAAATATGTAGTAGAGTATCAGGTATTGATTTTTGACACTGTGAGGCAAGCACATTTACTTGTTTATTATAGATGAGTGAACTCACTTTTGGTCCAGGAGGTCCGGTGTCCCCATTCATTCCTTTTGGACCAATGGGCCCCTAAATGAAAGATGATATTTTGATATTTTATCACATATCCATTCCTATCCTGGTTACCTCTTTATTAATCATATCAAATATCAAATCAAATATAGACCACTATCTTTAAAGTTGGTGCATTCATCAACAGTTTTCTTATATAGTTTGTGCTGTGTATCTCCAGGAATATCAATTACATGGCCAAAACAAACAAACAAAAAAATAAATAAATTATACACTCTTCATGGATTCTGAAAAAGTCATATCAACATACACAGCATTTCATTGAAACGTCTTTCTTCTCCTGGAAGCCAAGGCTTCATTTATATAATATAAACCCTATGAGGTGAAGTGTGATCGGACAAAGACAGAAATATGCATGCTAAAACATTGTTTGGGGGTCTTACCGCAGATCCAAGAGGTCCATCCTGACCCCTGTTACCTAAATGACCATGAAACCCCTGAGATGGGACACAGTGACACAGTGCATTAAATATCATTTATTAGAAGTGAAAGGTTATATGACATCCTTTGACTAATACAATTACAAAAAAACAGTACATCATCCTTATTTTCAAATGAGACATGATTTCAATAAGTTTATTTCACAATACCTGACAATATTTATATACTGTAATTCTGATCACCTTTTGGCCTTTAGGTCCAGTCACTCCTGGGACTCCAGGTGTTCCCTACACAAAAGGAGTAGACATATAAAAACACATAGCCTCATTCACAGTCACAGACAATACTAACTTACATTAACATATTCATTTTGCATTGACCTAACTGTGTTAAACTCATTAAGCCATTAAATAATAAATACTGTAAAACTATTTGTGATGTTTGGACTGAACACCATAGTCACAGAATAAGAAGGGTAGCCTTATAGGAACCTTAATACCAGGTTCTCCTTCACGTCCTCTCTCTCCAGATTTTCCCATTTCTCCCTGAAAACAGAAAATACAACCACATGAATCATATTTATTTAGCGTATTACTGATTACTGTCTAGAACAAGCTTAATCTTCATTAATTCATACTCACAATTGGACCTGGCAATCCAGAAAATCCTGCCCGACCTTCTCGACCCTTTGACAGGAAAAATTAAATTTAAATTTTTTTTCTTCCATTCACTACACATTAATTCAATTATTTACCACCCATCTTTGTCCTACCTTGTCGCCTCGAGGCCCAGGAACTGCTTGAATACCGCTTGGTCCTCGATCTCCCTGCAGTAACAAACATGTATGTCAACGCATGCACATTCACAATTTCACAAACATTTATTTTCCAAAAACATGCAAGTCATGATTCTTTAACTTTTCTATAAACCGACCTTCAGTCCATCTTTTCCCTGCTTTCCTTGCTCCCCCATGATGCCATCAAACCCCTACAATGATAAAGGCAGGTTTAAAGACTTGGTTATTACAGACACAATATGATCGACATCGAACATGTCTTCATGATAAAGTTTATTTCACTCACACTATATCCAGGAGGTCCTGGTGGCCCTGTTGGTCCTCCAAGTCCCTCAAGTCCTAAAGGACCTTTACGCCCCTTAGATCCTTGTTTTCCTGGAGGCCCTGGAGGTCCCTGCACTCAAACAAGTTGTTAAACTAATTCAATGATCCAATCAATGAACTGACCAGCAATCAACTGAACAGATAGAGAGGAAAGATTAAACTCACCAGGTCTCCCTTAAAACCTAGATCACCCTTCTGACCTTGCTTGGCTTTAGCCCCCTGGTGGAGAAAAGCATGCACACACACAAACAGAAAAAAATGCACATTAAGATCAACATTTAGGAGCCAAAAAGGCTGTTACAGCTGGATATAAGATCATTAAATATTTGCATACAGTATATTTGATGAAAACATGTTAGCTGCAGTCAATATTGAAATTGCTTTAAGTAATCTTACGGGATCACCTGAGGGTCCAGGCTTTCCTGGATTCCCATTGGCTCCCTAAAATGAGAAAAAAAAAACAAATACTCCAACATGACAAGCATGTGGATTCATATATTCATATCTTCGCTGGTAATTTTTGTCCTTGTTGTCTTACATTAAGTCCAGGTGGTCCAGGTTCCCCTATGTCCCCTTCATCTCCTAGATCACCCTGGTGAAACACACAGATGGCAAATGACAAGAGTGACCCTAAAGTGAAGGCTACAATTTACTGCTGCATTTACAACTTTTGTTTCTGGTTGTTTCTCTTTAAAATGTACTCACAGGGTCACCTTTAGGACCAGGAGGTCCATCTGGTCCTGGCTTTCCCTGTGAGGAAAAAAAGTTTCTTTTTTGTCTTCATGTGATAAAACTGGAAAATATCACTGCTTCAACATGGTTCGTTATACCTGAGGGCCACGGATGCCGGGAAACCCAACCATGCCTCCAGGACCAGGCTCTCCCTGAAGCAATACAAGTATATACAGGTTAAAGATTAATCATTAGATTATCATTATTCAGTCTTTGTGTGTCATGTCACCTGTAGTCCAGCTGCTCCTCTGGGGCCCATTTCACCTTGATGACCCTGATTGACAAAACATTATTTCACGATTGTATTCATATTACAAATTTTTGATTACAAATTGATCAACTAGTTGCTCACTTACGGGAGGTCCTTTAACTCCTATGTGACCCTTTACTCCTATGGGTCCCATTTTCCCCTGAGCAGAAATCAGATTAATAAATGTACTCTATTTTATGAAGACTTTTTTTTATGATTGTATGTTATGTTAGAAAACTTACAGGTGGGCCTGGCGGTCCACTAAAGCCTGGAGCTCCAATCTCTCCCTGAAAATAATCAGCACAGCAGTATATCAAACAAGATATCGCTATCATTAAAAGCAACAGGCTGTGGGCCTGATGATCAAGATGGAGTATATTTATATATAGTTATTGTTATTCATATAGATAATTGTCACCCAATGAGCTGTCTGACACTGACCTGAGGTCCTGATGGTCCTGGAAAACCATGAGGACCCCTGGCTCCAGGATGTCCCTGCAAACATAAGACAGTTCAGATGTTGCAGGTTTACACAAATGTCGTGATTAATGAGTCATGAATATTTCACTTTAACAGCGATCAATAACAAAAAGTTACTTACTATGTAGCCGGGGACACCAGCGAGGCCTCTGACTCCTTTATTTCCCTGCTTACAGAAAAGACAGGAAGATTAAAATCACATGTACCGGTTCTCTACTGCAGGAAAAAGTGTACAGAACATGCAGAATCCGACCTTGTCTCCTTTTTGACCTCTGTTCCCCTGTGGACCAGGCTCCCCTTGATAACCCTAAAGACAGAAAACAAAATGTTTTGACAAATAACTATAAATAGAATTTACCTGTTGGACAATATAGTGACAACTTCACAAAAGTTTTTCAGTGTTTGCACAATACTTGTGTAGTACCCAGTGCTAACAACTCGACACGTGAATATGAGCAACTAAAAACAGGATAACAGAGCTGCATGGAATAAAAAGCAAAATGCAACAATACATAGACATTTAGGCAGAGAGATAGATATACAGGTATACCGTATATACAGATGAGTGACAAATTAATGGAAAAATCAACATGTGTGTCTTTGTAAGGTGTTGGGCTACAAGAACAGCTTCAATGCACCTTGGGTCTCTGAACTGTACTGGAGGGATGAACACCATTCTTCCAAATGATATTCAATCATTTTATGTTTTGATGATGGTGGTAATGAGTACAGTCCATCATCTCATAGGTGTTTAATGGGGTTGAGATTAGGTGAGATGACATTTTCATACTCAAGCTCTTTGGATTGGGGCATTGCCATGCTGGAAAAGACCAATCCCATCAGGGTTTTATCATTAAGTTGAATAGAGCAACTTTCAGGCCTGTGCATTTCTTGGTGTACGTCACACATGTATTTGGCCATTTGTCAATAATATGGTGAAGGATGGCTCATCTGACAGTATAATTTTTTCCACATATCTGTAAACCGGTGCCGATAGTTTTTACACCGCTGGACTAAGGAAAAGTTTATCTACTGCAGCCCTACTGTAATATCTCTGTATGTAATTGTTGAGACTGCTCTTGTTGGCAGTCTGACCACGTCCTGTATTGATGTCAGACTCAGTTGTTTCTGGTCTTCCTTACACATCATAGTCATCAAATGTGTGCTGTTGACCACCCTGTTTACTGATGTCTTTTCCATAGATCTAAATGCAGATGTCAGTTTAGTTACTATCCCTATTGAAACCGCTGGTTGAGCAGTTTTTGTGATTGAAACTGTTGTCTGTGCCTCTACAATGAACCCTCTTTCAAACTCACTTTGATATTTTCCTCTTACCACCTTGATGCAAAATCACAACTAATTTGACCTGATTTGATTTGTTTTTAATGGATTTAAATTCTCTCATTGTACCATGCACTGCACCTGTGTGGAAGCATCTGCATTTGTTATCTTTCTTTACTCATTTATGCAGTTTTTTCCATTAATTTCTCACACGTCTTTACTCTGACCTCCATAATTTTAATATCCATAACATTAGAAGTCCAGGTCAATCTTACCCACTCACCCAGCTCCCCTTTGCTGCCCTTCTCTCCTCTGTAGCCTGTGGGCCCCTATGGAGACAAGCACAAAGTGAATTTATTAAGCTGCATTAGCATTGCACTCACACACACATACACACATGCATACATGGGTGAAAATACATAAACCAATATATAAAAGACCCTTTTAATAGCATTACAAATACATACATATTTTACATGTCTCTCAGCAGATTTACCTGTTCTCCAGGTAAACCTGGTGGGCCTGGATCAGCGTTCCCTCCTGGGGTCCCCTCTTCTCCGGGTCGGCCCTGGGGACCCGGCAAACCCTGTGGTCCAGGACTGCCCTGAGGTAAAACAAAACATGTAATGCAGTTTGCTTGGTTAGCTCTCATGAGAACTTTGATGGAGCACAGTTAGGGTTTGATGCTCAAGGGCACTTCAGCAGCATCCAGGAGGTGAAGTGGCATCTCTCCAGCTACCAGTGCACTCCATACTGCTGGACTGCCACCCACTGGTTCCAAACAGACTGAGCTACTGCCTCCCCAAAAAATCTTTGACTGGATAGAGGGAACTGAGAATCGAACTAGTGACCCACCACAGCTGCCCTTTATTGTATTGTACCATATTCAGGTTTTATGTGTTTTTATTGTATTGCTATTGTTTATGCTGTTAAGAAATATAATAAGTAGTGCTGTGTATTAGGACACCCAGGTATTCCAGCAACTATCCAGAGCAACCACTCAATCATACTGTGGCAGCAGCTCTGAACACTTATACAACTTAAATGCTGTAGCAACCATTCGTAACGCCAACTATGTAGCAGCATCACAGTAACCACCTTGTGATATTTGCTAAGTCAGTAGAACATGAGCATTCATTTTTCTGTTTTGTTTGTAGTTAGACTATCACACTATCACATTATTTGCAGTTTAACTTTATGTTGTTCTTCATAAATCAGTCCATAATCAATCAAAGTGACAGTCAAGTGTTCAACGTGAAGGTGTTATCACAAGTAGTGCCACAATATACTGTGCATAAAGCTTAACAATAAAGTAGAGATACCTACGATTTTCCCTTGAACTCCTTTTCGTCCTTGTTTCCCAGGAATTCCAGGTGGCCCCTGAAATATAAAATAAGGACAGAACAAGAGTTGTTTTACAGTCTGTATGTTTGGTATTGTCATGATATAATCAAACCTCAATAAAAGATAATATAATAATGATATAAATGTTGTCTTTTGAAGTAATCAATAACACTTTTGTCTACTTACAATTGGACCGTCATCACCAGGAGGTCCATGCGGCCCTGGAGGCCCCTTAAGTTTCTGAAGATGAAAAAAACACAGTCTTATCATGGTATATATGTACTTTTTGCAGCAGACACACTGCAAATAAAGTAATAATACATTACGTTGTTGTAGTTAGTTGAGGGAATTCCAATTACGTTCATTCAAAAAACACCTACCGGCCAGGTAGAAATCAGCTTTTTATAGAACTTCTCTTTCTGTGAGGAAATGACAGATAATATATGTTTTTTATATTGTAAACATATTTCTCTCACATATGATCCTTACTCAGACTTGCATTGATTATATCAGATATATATCAGAACAATAACTCAAGCATGGGAACGTGACAATGTAATTATCAACAAAAAACATTGACCTGACCCAGTTAAAATATTTATAAAATACATATCTAAACAAACTTGTAATAATAATGTTTTAACACCTTTATATCATTATATATTAAATATATTTTTGACACAAACAAACAAACAAATACACAAACAAACACTGTAAATATTCATGCGAAAACCAAACTATGTGTTGTTTTTTATTTTCTGTATACTGTATTTAATTCAGCCACTTATTTCACCTGATCAGTAGTCATATTTAACATATATTCAAACAAGTGTGTAGCAGCACAGGTGAGTGGTGGTGCCACAATAGTAGCTTACCTTGAAAGCCTCCCACTCTTCTTCAGAGGTTTTAAATACAACAATGGCAGGCATCCCAGGAGGACCAACGGGGCCCCTATATCCTGTCCGCCCAGTCCTGCCCATAACACCTTGATAGCCCTGAGTGGAAGGAAAATCAAATGTTTGTTTGTGTGGAAAACGGGATGAGTTAAGATTACATTATTTAAAAAGTTCTGATTCAAGGCTGCATTGAGCCATTTTAACCACTAGGATGCAGAAGAACCCCACAAAAAGCTGCTCTTGGGACTGTTGTTGTGTCATTTAGCTTCAGCTTAAGTTAATGATTTAAAATGTTAAACTTTCAAGCATCATCTTCTCAAGTTAAATCTTAAATCTGACTGATTGTGAAACTTATACTGCAGATGTGGTCAAACATGAATTAACTAATAAACTATCAAAAGTCATGTATATGAAAACATGACCTATAGTATTTCACAGTGTAATGAGACCTCAGAGATTTCATCGGTTAATTATAGTGGATACAGGTCACGTGGAGACAGAATTTACGGTTGTATATTATGTTTTACAGTTGGGGAAACTCTTAATGTGTATGAAATTCATATTCTATCTGCATTAATTGATTTTGTGATCATTTGGCCTACAATTGAAAGTAAATATGAATGAATCGATCATTTAATGTATTAATAAGCAGTTCCCACTGATTGTAACACACAAGTTAATGTTTGACTCTCAATTCAGCTAAGTCTGTTTAATGTTTAGTCACAATGCCACAGCCCTTATGGCTAACCTGTAAAATACTCATCTATCTAGCTGACACAAAGCCACGTGAACATCCGGACAATTGTAAAGATAATATTTACTCACGCCTCCCTGGTGAGAAAACTGTAAATCCAATACTTTAACTGTTTATACACTACATATAGCTAACCATGTGAAGTGTTAATCCATTGCCTTTGGGTGACCAGCTATATATTTAAACCATTTATCCATTAGATTACTTTCAGCCAGCTATTTCAACAGTTTATCCATTACTGGCCAACCTTTTCAATGATTTGTCACTTTTATTTTTTTCCTTATACCAATTATACCATTTATACATTAGCTTTAGCAAACTATTTGAACTGTCTCTCTATTAGTTTCATTCCTAAGCTTTCAACCAATCCATCACTTTTAGCCAGCTGTTTCAACTTCTGTGCTTGCTTGCTAGTTCTTACACATTGTTGAAATGTGGTGTTCAGGTGTTTTAGCTGACTCTATAAGAGGATATGTTAGGATTTTTTCTTTTTTTTTGTATTTGTTGAGCTAATCCACATTTCTTTTTTACATGTACCGCCATGCAACTGCAGAAATACCCTCTGGGGCATGAGTACCCTGCTACATACCAGGGCTGCATAGTTGGGCAGTATGTTGAACACTCTTTGGTAATATGTGCATTCCTTTCAAATTACACAGAGTCATTTAATTCAGTGTTGATACAAATTTCCTACAGCTTTTCTGATTAATTAAAATACATACTTTGTCTCCTTTAGGCCCTGCTGGTCCTGATAGGCCAGGTGGACCCTGCAACCCAACCTAAAAGAGTGAGGTGAAATAGTTAGATATGGACAATCATCACTACCAAAAATAATGCACTGTAATCCTTCAAGATTTATTGATCAAAGAAGGGTGGGACTAAAAAGTTAAACATTAACTGTGCTGGTTAAACATTATCCCCTGGACAAAAAACAGTGAAACTAGAGCAGATATGCCAATTTATTATGTTTGACTTATGATTAAGCTCATATTTGTTTATTGTGATGATGGGTAAGAATAAGCGTTAACATAGTTTGTGAACTTCTGGCATAAAATAAACTATATACAGTCTTAATACTGAGATACCAGAAGCCTGCACAATTGAGTACCACAGTGTAGCCAGAGGAGGGAGATAGTGGCTTTCACCGAAGAGACTAACCCCTCCTTTCTACCACACACACAAACACTAACACACACACACACACACACACACACACACACACACACACATTTGCATGGCTTTCTAGGTGCTAGAATTGACACAGATATATGTTGCCATCTCCGTCATCAAATCAGCGCCACGCAAACTCAATTTAATCCAAGGTCACGACAGAAAATGAGATGAGAATATCGCACAAATATGATTAAAATTTCCTACGTTGTTTGTTTATGCATTTATAAC
The DNA here is from genome assembly GCF_000972845.2 of Larimichthys crocea. NCBI lineage: Eukaryota > Metazoa > Chordata > Actinopteri > Sciaenidae > Larimichthys > Larimichthys crocea. The sequence continues at coordinate 20,162,297 of NC_040027.1, forward strand.
ACCATTAACACTGTGTACTCAGCACCACTGTGGATAAATCAGACGTTTAAAGTATGCCAAGACCTATAAAGATAAAAATAACTTTAAATGTGAAACCCAGCTTTGATTATTTATATGACTAAATGTAAAAAAAAAAAAGTCTTACCCTTTGACCTCTGATGTTTGGTTGTAATCTTGCCTTGTCATGTCTGACTGTGTATGTAGGCAGCTGAGTGGTTACTTCAACAGTCTGCTGTGCTGATTCACCCTCTGATTGGATGAAGGGATCTTCAGTGGTGAACTGGGAGATCCAATCAGGTGAGGACTGAGTAAAGTCTTCAAAGATGACAGTGTCATTCTCATAGCTGTCTCTCTCCATCTCTGCATGTCTCTGCACTTCTTCCTCCTCCTCTATCTCAAAATCCATTTCATCTTCATCTGTCTCTGTCCCACTCCCCAGTTCTTCTCCAGGAAGTTGTTGTTGTGGTGTTTCTGTGTTGGGTGAAGCAGTTTCCAACCTGTCTTCAATATCCTCTTCTTCTTTTATCTCACTGACTGATACATTACTCATCTCATCTTCCATGTTCCTGGTACTTAATGCTTCACTGCTTTGTAGAGTAGGAGTGAAAACAGTCAGGTTTGAGGCTGGATCTGTCTGAGGTGCAGCAGAGCCCTCAGTTGCTGTTCTGCCTAGTGATACATTTTCCTCTGTCTGTCTTAACAGTTTAACTGGTGGGTCTTCTGAAACTAAAGGTGTTATGACTAGTGGTGATGCCTCCTGTCTCTCCTCTTTTACTCCTCCATCAGATGAAGGGTACATGCTGGAAACGACTAACCCTGATTCTGTGATGGGCCCTGAGATGAGAGTAGATGGAGTAGAAAACTCAGAGTCCTGTGGGCCATTAGACAAAGATCTCTCTGTACTTGCAGTTTCTGCACCTCCTGATAAGACTCCTGGAGCTGTGGGGTTCTCTGGTTCAACATTCGGGCTTGAAATGGCAGTCTCAACACTTTCCAAGACAGATGCATCCTCTGATCTAGAGCCCTCCTTTGCTGGTTGATGAACTTGATGAGGAGTTTGAACTATGTGGAGAGAAGGAATCCTGGTTATGATACTTCCTTCTGTGCTCCATGGTTTCTCCATCGTCTCTAATATGTCTGGGTGCAAATTAGACACATGCTCATTTCCATTCAGAGTCTCTGCACCTTGATTTACTTCCTCACTCACAGTTGTTGGTTTGGGCTTTTCTTTGTTGGTTGAGCCTTCAGTGTCTGTGTCAGCCTTAGTTTTCACTAACGCTTTGGTGTCAACATCCTCTGGAGCAGGATGTGACTTCAGAGGGGAAGCAGTGCTCACTGGATCCAGTCTTGGTGTCAGCTTGGTGGGGACAGCCTGTAGAGTTGTGTCCTGAGAGGAATTTGATGGCTGAATGGTCACCTCATCTATAGTTCCAACTTCCTGGCAAAGGTTTACATAAAGAAACACATTATTCTGTATCCCCACCCTGCACTGTGTGTGCTGAACTCCTCCATTTCACACATTTTAGTGAGAATAACTGACAACAGGAACATTTTTAATAGCCAATCTCCTCAGTCCAATTATTGAATAGCTCTAAACAATCATGGATTAGTCCATTCGAGGACAAGTATATTTAACAACCTATGCCCAAACAATCTGCATACAAAAAAAAATGAAGACCATAGCTCCAAATTGTAAAGCAGAAATTACAGTTCAGGTCATGCTCTCTGTGATGGTGTGAAAAGAGTCTGTCCAGAAATGTAAACACTCTTCTGGGATCACACACAAATATAACATGCAGGTAGAGTCCAAAGCAAATCAATTCTCTATGATGTTAAACATCTCTGAGACAATCACTCCCTGTGTGGCTTCCACAGACAGACAGGAATGGTGCTACCACAAATGCTTTAACCAGCAGAGCACTGTGGATAAATATTATGAAGGACCATACATTCACACTAACATGTCATCACTAAATAAAAAGAACTGCTACTGTCTCATCGAGGGCAGGCTTACGTTTGAGAACTGCAAACATAGGATGGATGTAGTGTGGCTGAGAGAGACCGTTAAAGGTCCTAAACACCCTCAGTTCACCAACACAGGTGTTCTCACTTATTTTACCCAATCACACCTCTTCTAATTAGACTGTGTACAGACTAAGCTTAGTTGATATCTCCCTGAACTGTCTATTAATTTTGTTGCACAGGTTTGGTGAGCTCACATTATAACCATCATAGCTCCACCTAACTTCAACCGGTTCATGGGCAGCTTAGATCAAAGTTCAGATAAGTCTGAAGTCATGAATTGTGGGTAAATTAAGACGTTTTTTTTTTTTTTTTCAAAACAACTGCTACGGCAGAAAATGTGTGCCTGTGTGTACTCATATACAAATACAAAAATAATACAAAAGACTTAAAATCTCAGTGTAGTGCAAGCTAAGGGTGGGTACTAATATACTAAACTAAACTAATAAAACAACAAAAAAACAATCTATTTTTGGATGAACAGCATTAACAACTAGTCTATTTACAATTAAATATCCTTTATTTATTATCTGTTATGCCCGCCTGGCTGTAAAGTTTAGAGTATCAGAAAAAAAGAGCAACAAAAGAGATGTTATCAGGACGTAAACCTTGTGAATAATACCCCACAGTTCAGTGTCTGGTAGGCAACAGTGGTGTGTTGTTTGTACCTGTGTGTCTGTCAGAGTTGAACAGGTGTCGCTGTGATCTCGACAGTGCTGCTCTGCTGCTGTAGGATCTCCTGAGACAAAGATCATTTGCTGGATGGAGCCCTGAACACACACCACAGACACAGAAACACACAAAGACAGAAGATGACCAGTTACTAGTCACTCTGGACGATGGCTTATAGCTTCAGAAAAGTGAGTTGTATTGTTATGATAGCAGTCAGTGTGTATTGCTGTCTGCTAGTGTCTTTTTTATCTCACTAGGGGGCGCTATGGTTGGAAACATCCAAATGTTACACAACAGGCTGTAAAGGTTTCCACAGTGTTATTCCAAACTTTTATAACTGAACGACTGTGATGCAGCAAATACAAACATTTAAATTCCAATGACCATAAAGATTAATATATTTGGAGCCCACTCCCATTGGGCTGACTGTGCCATGGATTACATACTACTGCTAGTTTTTAGCCTTTTTTCATGCAGAGAAAGTGGAGAAAAAAATTAGAAATGGACAGATGGAATTTGCACTTGATTATGTATTCATTGTTTTATTAATTTACTCATTGTTAAGGTGTGAGAGGAACACTCTTGACTCATTATATAACTAACTAACTTTGCTGACAGACTAAATTGTGAAATAAAAACAGCTTTAATGACAGTTATCAGGTGAAATAAGGACAAAGAAGATATCAAGAGGAGTCATGACAAAAAATGTCATTATGTAGCACTGAGTATGATAGTTTATCTACTGTTTCGTAAGGGCTCACTGCATCCTCATTTGTCTATTTTCTAGAATTAAATACTTCTCTGCAGGTTCACCATTATTGATACAATGCTTAAAGTTTCCTGTGGTGACAGAATTGGATGACATTTTCCAGTTACAGTTTTTTTTTTTTTTTTAACGAGATTTACTCGTTGATGTGAAAACCTCTCCTTTGCCTCTTATCCTCTCACATGCACATGTAAGAAACCCGCAAACCTGATGCAGAAATATTTGAGCTTCTGGTGATACCGCCACACGAAGAAACTCACATACAGCCAATCATAATGTCTAAATTTACAGAAAACTTAGTCAATTGTGATTTTAAAGGTTATGAGATGATGTACTCTATCAAAGATACACTAACTGAGTGTTTTGACAGCATATTCCAATGTGGCATGAAACAAAGTAAAACTCAAAAGACAAGAACTCAAAGACGATGTAGTCAAAAGCACTCAATAAATAACACTTTTAGGAATCAAGCAAGGCTAAAATCTATCTACAGCAACATTGTTTGATAATAACAGTGCTGGCAAGCTTTTTGCATTAATAATTTATATAGACATTCAAAATCTAAACAGACACAGTTAATCCCTCTTCTTCTCAGTTTTACCACAAGTTGCCAGAAAGTTAAAATCTAACCTGAATCCATCAGCAGCAGTTTAACAGAGACCAATTGTACAGACAGTCTGACTTACGCAGCTCAGTAGCAGTAGCACCACCACCACAGCACCCTGCATGGCTTCTGATAAAGGCAACTTCTGGACTCCTCTGACTCTCAGCTGCCTTACACACTCTTCCAGAGGCTGCACTTTAAAAAACACACACCCCTCCCTGGAGGACTGAGCCCAGCACTGGTCTGACTGACCACACCATTTACAGCCCAGAGAAATGATGAAATCAACAGACCAAGCCAGACAACCAAAGTCTGATATAAGCACGCACAGCATAAAACACACATCCACACACACTAATATAAACCCTCTGCTTCCTGTGGCAGCACAGTGCCAGACAGGCCAGTGTCCACCACTCTGAAAGTTAGCAAGTGAATCACGCCTCAGAGTGTGAACAACAACAGACACAGGTGTTTTGTCTACTGGGTCTGTCGCTGTGCAGTAGGTGTAAGTCCTTTGTTTCCCACGTGGTCCAGACTGTGAAATCAGGCCAGATTGATGGTGAAAGTGAAACTTTATAGAAAACACTGCTGTCACTAATGGGCTTGAGATGACTTATTCCTACTCCAACTTCATCGGTTCACACAAAAGACCTAAACTTACAGATCTTTACATGTGCTGTATTTCCTCTTTTTCCGCAATGATTTCATAAATGCACAGCAAGGACAGATAATATGATTATATTGCTCAGAGATTTAATTATTTTAACCGATTAAACCTTTACTATGGTAGACTTTGTGCTTAATTCATAATAAATTAATCATCTGATGACTACATTGCCATTGAACTTCACGTTAAACCCTCCCTCCTTCATCTTATTTTGTCCAGGGTCAGGAGGGGAGGACTGTGGCCCAGGTGAGGAATGTGGCATGAAGATCAGAAGAGCGAGAGGCTGCAGCCTGAGGAGGGTTGTGTCGGGTGAGGTTGGGGCTTACGGTAAAGGGTGTGTGGTTAGGACGTGAAGCTCCTCCCACGAGTGTCAGGCCTAAAGTGTCGATCTGAGGTCCTAGGCCCTGACGCCAGGGGGTGCTCTCTTGTAGACTACAGTCCAGATACAACTCCAGTCTGGACAAAGATATGGACAGCGAGAGGGTGTGCCAGAGTCCATCCCACAGAGGAGCAGCAGGAAACCTGTCAGAAACACCTGTAAGAATTTTATTTTCACATACAGCAAAAATGGCCATTGCCAGTGTGTTCAAAGTCTTGACCTAACAGCAGGATGAAAAATAGTGTTTTACTGTCTGACCACAACCAACGGTGATGCACTGACACACCCTGGAGTGCACTTTTACATCACAGGCGAGATGTTAAATCACTGCAGGTCACAAGTCAAAACATTTTCACGGGGTGTTAAATTGCTCAGTGGTAGTATCAGAAGATGAATGGGACAAAATGCTGAAAGCAACACAGACACAGAACAAATGTCCCCAAGATAATAATAATCAGCAACTCTGCACATAGTAACTTTAAGGCTCGCTATGCTTTCACTTTCAGGTTTCAGGGAATGAGTTTGGGGTTGAGCAAATTGGTTAAAATCAATGAGCACTTATGGGAAACAAGGGTGCTGGCTCCAGAGAAAAATCCAAAGATGCAGACTCTGTGTCTATGCGACTTATGCTGGGTTTTTAAGTTTTCAGGAGACTAACATTCAAACTAATATCTTCGGTTTTAAGTAGCGATCACTGACAGTAAAAGAATGGACAGAGTATACGTGACGTCATCTACAGGTTTCTGAAGAGCCGTTTTGAAGCTCAAAATCTGTGGCTCTGTTTTCACTCCTGCCTTTTCTGGCTTCCGACTAACCTAAAAATTGGCAAAAATGTGGATCATTAACAGACCTGAGACAGGCTGAATGAAACCTGTGTACTCAAACATGCCAATTATAACGGCACCCACCATCAATAGACCAACATGTTTATTTCTGCTGTGAAGGACATTTTAACGTAGGGGCTTATGTTCTGTAGCCAGCTTTGAGTGAACTGCAGTTTTTGGCACTTCTTGTGTATCTTTGAGGAAAGTGTACCACACATAGGTGTAATTCCTACTGTTTGCCTAAAGGGGTTGATATTGTTAAAGACAACTGTAAAAAATAAATATTTTTTCCCTATAATACTCTCTTTTAATCATTCACTTATATGTATATTGTATGTGCATGTGTGTTTTGTGTTTCCTCACTCATAGTGTTGTTCCCAGGCACTGATGACAGTGAACAGTCTTGGCCCCACCTTCAGCTGAAAAAGCTCTTCCCCTTCCTGCCCTAAAATAGCCAATAGCGTCATCTCCTCTGACCACCGTTGACCCAGACGTAGACGCATCAGCACACTCAGCTCATCTGGAAAACTGTCATGTAAACGTTAGCACAAATAAATGTACACGTGCAGAGGACTCTCCCACACACTCATACAAATGCCCACATGCACATTTCATTCACTGGACATGGACAGTTGTGAGATGAGTATACATGACAGTATAGATTTTAAACACACGGCGGTGGTGTCACAGAGAGATTAAAGACTTTCCTCATAGAGAGCTGCTTCACAAGTGAACGTAAACTGTATCACAAAGCTGACAGATTCAGACAGCATTAGTACTCTGTGTGGAAACATTCAAGGTCAAGTTCAGCACCAAAGCCTTGAGCTAAATCCTTTCAACATACACGTCATGAGAAGAAAAAACATCCTAGCTCTCTGCAGTCACGTGTGACCTTGTCAACTCTCTGAAAATTAAAAATCATCTTTTGTTGTAAAAGGTGCAATAATCTGTTTTAGTTGTTTACAGTCACTACTTACTTTATTGTGTATGCTTGGTGTTTTTTCAGTAAATGTGTTATGGGCTAAAGAAAAACACACCCACTCTTGATTCCTCGCTTCCTCGAGTTATTGTGTGAATTGTAAATATTTACAAACGGAGTCTTATTATATCCTCTTTAGTTACCATTTGAAACAACACATACTGATCTGGGATTCCTTCATTATCTTCAGGTCTGTTAAACTGTTTGAGTTATCGGCAAGTCAATAGTTGATTTGTTTGATTTTCAACATGTTATGATCATCAATGTGCACTGAATAACATTTACACATTATAAATGTTAATCTAAAATGATTAGAAACCTACAAATTTATTTGTCTTAATCTTATTCTGGCTACAAATGTTATTGTTTCTATATATATGAACACCAGTTGGCCACTTCATTAGGTACACTTGTACAATCCAATGTCATCTAACACAACAACTCCAATGCCAAAATGCTGCTTTATTTTTTTTTTTAGTTTTCCCTGTCAGAAAGGTATTAATTTAACTATCATCTTTACTATTAAAGTTGTAACTTGCAGCAGTGTTTAACTGGACTACATTATATTGAGAGGTGTTTCTAATATTTTGGCCGCCCCATTTACACACATGAGAGGGCCAAAATATTAGAAACATGCTTCAATATAATGAACTCCTGTACAACAAGTGCACCCACTAAGAACTCAATAAGCCCTGGGAATAATAACTCTCTGACAGTGTCAACATAAACTGAAACATTAAAGGCTTCATAAAAGTTGAAATTATGGCTGAGTGGTTGTATTGGATAACACTGTATTATACAAATGTACCTAATGAAGTGGCTGGTCAGTGTATATGTATTGAGAGCAAAGTGAAACCAGAGCCAAACTCCTTGTATATGTACACATACCTGGCCAATACAAGTGATTCTGACATTGCTGCTCAAACAGATGAGGCAAGAAGTTTTGATAACATGATAAAAATAGCATAATCTGGGTTAGTACAAAGTGAAAGTTTGAGATGATACAACTTCCTGTTGATATCCTGGATATCCATCTTGGAATGTACCAGCTAAATAACTAACTGATAGAGCAGCAGGTTACATTAGATCCCTTGTTAAGCCTAATAAGTAATACTTACAGAGGGCCAGATACTGCAGCTGTTGGTAGGAACAGTGTGGCATATTGTCCAATCTGATATGCAGGACATCCTCTGTCATCTTCTGTTGTTGAGACATTGTAGTGAGTGGCTGACTGCAGGTCCAAGAGCTGCAATAGATCCACCTCTGCAAACACAAAACATAGATTATAGATGATTCATTTGGAGAAAATAACTGATATAATTGAACAATAACAAGATTGATTATGCCAGAATTTTGCCCTGCATTGTTTGAGAAAATAAAAAATAAATTAAAATGTTTGTTGACTAATAAACACCAACGGTAATAGACAATAAATTCACAAAAATCTCAGCCATCCAAAATGTACGTCTATATAAGATTTCCTACCTTTCACGACTGCAAGTGTGACATTTCCTCTCCTCCCATGATCCTTTGCTTTAGGATGGAGGTAACACTGCTGTGGTGTGCTCACTTTCTGAGACAGACTGTCTGGTTTCACTATAAACAAAAAGGCCTGAACACAGAGCAGCGAGAGCAAAGATGAGCTCGGCATCACGTCCTGAGTAGACGGCAGAGAAAGAACTGATGCTGGAAGAACATCTCAGCTGATATTACACATGGACCAGAGGGCCGGGCCTAACTGGCATCACGGTCTTCTCACACACTCAGCTTACGTTCTGATCTCTCAACAACAAACTAGATATCTCACCTATGTCTCTGCTCTGTTTCCAGGGCACTGAAACCTTCACACCTGGTTATTTAGGGAATATGTGAACATACACACAGAAACACGCAAAAACGCACGTTCCCAGAGGAGTCGGTGAGTTCAGTAAAAACCACAAAATGACAATAAAATATCATAAAATTATGTGCACATGAAGCATCAAGATGTGTTATTTATACATTCATATAGTAATGGCTTGCAGACTGTTCTGGTGCTAATATGAAGATTATAAATATTAACTTGTGCACATAATCTGTCTGATCAAAGATATGTTTTAAACATTTGATTATTGATTATTACATTCATTTGAAAGAGTGTACGTGTTATATTTTAAGTATATTATCTTGTTTTTTATGTATATTAAGTTGGAGGCATGTTTTCACATAGTAAAAATGTGTTAGTTGCCATATTTAATGATGTTGTACCCTTGAGGATGTCAGTAATACATTATGAGAGCTGTATTCCCTGTTTTATTTTGTTGTTCTCCCCCCGCTGTGTCTGTATCTCCTTTGTTGCACTTTCCCACCAGTTTTGACAGCGCTCCACTGCAATCAGGCCTATCACACACCTGTTCTCAATTGGCTCAGTCACCATTTAAGCCCCAGATCTCCACACACTCTCTGGCAGATTTTTAGGTCATGTTTCCATCTGGTTCTTGTCTTTAGTCCCTGTACCGGTCTTCTGAAAACCTGTACTAGAATTTCTGTTTGTCCCCGTTTGACCTGCCTGTTTGACTTTCTGCCTGATTTTGTGATTTTGGGTTTGTTTGCCTGTGCTACACTCTCTGCTGCTGGTTCCTCCCATTTAAAAAAAAAAAAAGAAAGTAGATCAAGAACTGTAACCCACAGTCTTTGTGTTGAATCTAGGTCTATCTCTAGGCTGTTACACTCTGGTAGATTTTGTTGCATGCCATTCCCCATAATGAAAAATCATAAAAGACAAAATATAAAAGACAAACTATGAACATATATCGTTACATTGAAAGTATTCAAAAGCAGTAACATCAGCCAGTACAGAAAAGACAAGTGATCTCTCTTTAATGGTCCTTTGAACAGATATGTAAACACTTCTTTTGTTAAAGTCATAGACAGGCATCATGATTCAAATAAAATATAAACAGTGCAATAAATTAAACATGGATTTTTTTTTTTGTACAGTTTATACTACATATTTACCAGAAAGCTTCTCTATCTATGAATCCAGGCTTGATAGGGAACTCTTTGAGGCGAGTTTCCCCAGGCACAGATTAGGCTGTCCTGTACAGAGACAGACATCAAGGTTAAGTCCTAGGCTGCACTGTACACGTTAAGCATGGTCCTATAAACTACAGGCTGAAGCCTTAACCTAACCTGTATACTGTATAAATCCAGCCTCGCAGTTGACACACTTCAGAGGAGGTTTCTCTGCTAAAATACATCTTATTCAGTCCAGGACTTTTTGTTTGGGGTTCCAGCAGGTGAGCGTGACCTCTTCTGGCCTGTGGATCCTCAGTCCAGATATGTCCTATGTTCACATTTCAGAAACATGTCAAACTCAACATATTACATTAACACAACAGCACATGATATAAATATACATCTTATTTAAGGGGGAACAACAAATGGTGAAAAGCTGGAATGTTCAAAGATATGGACAGTGAATGCTGAGATTGTTTCATCATTACTCTGTTGATGACATGGTTTTAAATCCTATTTATTATCATGGATACATTAAAATAAGAACGATCAGGCAGCTCTAAGACACATTTCTCTCACATATCTCTCATTATCAGTCACCATGATCATGCATGTGTGAAAATTACTATAACTCTGGAGCACAGAAAATATCATAATGCTTGTTTCTACTGACCAAAACGTGTGACAAACAATGTGGCAGTTGACGTATAGACAAACCATACTGTGCCTGTGATTCCTCTTCTGTAAAAGCGTCCATGTTGCATCACACGTAAAAAGTGACATTAATTTCTCATCGTTTTCGTCACCACTGTGAAAGAAGGCAACACATCCTGAAGTAGACAAGTCCCTGGCTCTATGTACCGGAAGAAAATGGCTTTAGTCACCTCTCTGACGCAACATTGACAGTGGTTATCCAGCACAGCAACGTGAAGAATGAGAATCCATTTGCCTGCCCTCAGGCTGTCTGTCGTACAGATGGTTGTCCTTGTGACAGTCTTGTCATGTTGATATCATGCTGACTGTAGGGTTAAGAAACACTTCTTGTCCTGGTTTTCTGAAGTCTTCATTTTGGATCCCAGGTGAACAAAATTTTAGATGATTATATGTTACAAATTCAGTGATCCAGTATCCTGAGACAAAACATCTCTTATTCTGTAATCTGTTCAAGATTTTTAGCATCTTTTTCACATCACTCAAGGGTTTGCTTCCTTTAATGTCTGGAACTTCATTTCCCGTGTTGACTATTTATTGATTAGTGACTGTATAATGCCCGTGAACCATGTGGAGACCGTGTAAACAGGATCTGTGTGGAATGGCTGGCTGCCAGTTATAAAACCTGTAAATCTGAATCAACCCCTGTTTCACTGCTACTCTTACAACTATGCACAGTAAAGACTAACAGCAACCCTCTCAAATGACCCCAATATAAGAACCAAAAGCTAAAATACATTCATCGTATTACATTTTTACATGCTACCTCTATGTTTACCTACACAAAACGCACTTAGATCAGTTTCTTGGATTCCACGAGAGGTTTGGACACCTTGGATCGATGTCTCACCATATTTTGTTCAAATAACAATCAAAACACAAACATGTGTGGGAAGGCTTGGCAACACTTGGGATTGCCTTCAGTGATCTACTTATATTAGCAGCCAGTCACTGCTGTTTCTTGATTTGGCAAATCTTCTCTATTGAGAACACACGCACACATTAACACACACCCGTGTCCACACACGTAGCCTTCCTCCAGCTACAACAAACACACACACACAAGAACATGTTTCAGACAGACACCCAAGTATCCAGATAAATCGCAGTGGAGTTCAGTCCTGCTTGTAATGCTACTGGTACTGAGAATACAAGTCCTCAGAGCCACAGAGCAGCTAAGAGCCTTGTGGTGCCATGTGGAGCGTCTCTGAGGTGCCTTTCTCGCTTCTCGCTCTGTGCATCATCTTCTTCTCTGTTTTTTTTAGCAGCGGTCATCCTCATCTGTGTCACTTAGAAGCTCGCTGGCTCCAGCCGGACTCGCCTGGCCCAAATGCTTTCTGAAATGCCCGTTAGGAACCTGCCAGGAGTGTCTGAGCTGAGGGGCAGAGCTTATGGCGTTGGCCCGGCCCAGGCTGGTTGCCATGGCCGTCTCAAAAGTGAGGGTGTCCTGCCTCTCGCCTGCCTCTCCACCACTGACATCCTCATGGAATGGGAGGTAGGGCTCTGAGATGTAACGGTGAGGAGATGGGTTGCTTGGTCCTGAAACTGGACCTCCGGATGACCCCTGAACTGCAGCGAGGGGGCCGCCCTCCTTGTCAGCCCTCCACGAGGTCTCTGTGGAGACGCCAGGGCCATCCTGAGGCTGGGTCTGTCCCTCAGAAGAGCTTACTGGTGTGGGAGAGGTGTGGGCTCGGCAGACTAAAGGGGAGTAGGAGATGTATGGCCGCGGGCGAGAGGGCGTCTGTGGCAGCTGTCGCCTATTACGGGGAGTGCTGGACTCTGGGGCTGAATGTGCAGGACTGTCTGTTGTGTTCACCTGCAAATACCACAAACACAATAATGAGGAAAGAACTGTAATAGACTCCTAGTAATACAGTCTCACCTTCGGCAGGAGAGGCAGAGTACAGCTGGTTTTCTGGTCCCTTCAATTTGTACGATACAAATCAACACGACTTTAAGTGTGTACAGTACTTCACCCTGTTGTCCTCTTACCTGTCTCTGTAAGGCCTGTGCACGTCCCTCGCTAGGTGACCGTCTCCTTTCACATGATGGATCCTGGCTGCGCTCCTCAGAGTTGCAGCGGGACACATCAGGAGAGAGGAGGTGGCGCCGTTCCTTAGATCGCCCTCTCTCGTGACTGCTCGTTTCTCTGTGGTTGATTCTTGGACCTAAGAGGAGTGTAGATTTCAGTTTACAAAAGCTTAAAGGACTGAGAAGCACCTCCGTTTTAGGTCAAAGTGAAGAAAAGCAACCTTATGGATATCCCGGTCCTACAAACATATCCAAATTATCCAGTTCAAAATCCAAAATAGTGCTTTTTCACCATATACATTGTAAGTACAGTGTTATAAAATTATAGGAATTACACTCCTGAATCTTATTCAAATACTTATTTCTAATTTATTAATTAGTCATTAGTCCATCTTAACAACTAACCTGAATACATCAGTGACCTGATTTCTGTTTTGTTTACTGAATTATTTTTGTTTCTGTAACCAGCTGTTCACACCCAATCAAAATGGGTTAATAATACTCTTTTTGTTTCAATTTTAATTTTGGTTGTCAATTCAACATAAATTAAACTCAAGATTCAATATGTAATGAGGACTTTTCACTCAGTCCTTCAGGTTATTCATGCATAATAGCTTCAGGGCTGCAGCAGATACTGCACACAAAAAACAAAAAACCTATATTCAGAATAAAACATTGCTATGAATATGTATCAGGAGGAGTTTCAGTAATGCAATATGACCTCTGTAGCTCCTCTGCCGAGGCCTGTATGTGCCGTCAGGACTGACTCTCTCCAGAGAGTGCTGTTCCTGCCAGAGGCCGTTCACGCATTGGTCTCCGATGGTGGAGAAGGAACGCTTCATCAGCTTACTGTCTGCTGACATCCCAGGCTACACACACAGCGAACAACCAGAAGGAATCACTTAAGTAACCATGAATGACACATAATCAGCAAACACATCCTCTCTCTCTAATAACCAAACACACACATATACACATATAAGCATAATATAGACTTTAGTCACATTATGTGCTGAGCTACCTCTACAAACAATATAGTATATACTGTAATGGCTCTTTTAACGTGTGTGGACAAATTTAAGTACACCTCATGTGAACCTTTAAATGTTCATTTAATTTTAATCCTCTTTATGACACAAAATTTGTTAAGAACTGAATATAGATTCAAATAAATCCCAACAGTCTTCATTACCTGTGGATCAACAGCCAGTCTGGGCATAGAGGATGCTCTGATAGATGCTGTCCGCTGAGGTGATTTAATAACTGTTGGGTCCTGCCTGGCCTGCTGCATCACTTGGTTATACTCCACTACATCTGGCACCTACATGAAAAAAAAAGAGGGGTGGGTGTTTCTCATTTATTTCTCATTTCAAGTCTCAAGAATCAACTCTTTGTTCACCTAAATTAGCAGCAAGACTTGGACATCTCATAATTATGCTACTTTCCACAAGGCTACTGCATTATTGACCGCTGATGGGTTTTGTTGACCTAAAGTTCGCCGTCAGACAACTTTTCTTTGACAAAGCAGTGATTATGCATGTCCAATATGGAGATATTTTGTTTTCTCAACACCACGTGTAGGTGGTTACCAGTGTGTGTAGATGATGGTGGTGGTGATGATGTGGGTGGTGGTAGGGGTGATAGGGTGAACGGTGGTAGTCGTCGTCATCATCCTCCTCCTTTTCCTCTCTGGAGCAAGACAGCGGCTGCAGGAACATCTCTTGTGGAGAGATCGGACTGAGTGCCACGAAACCTCCTCTGGTGCTGAAGGAGCACATGCAGACACAGACATGGCAACTGTCTTACATACCCACATAAGTTAGTCAATTAGTTAGTGATGTAAAGTAAATTAGTGGGTGAAGTTGGTGACCAAGATATTTTCTATTCCTCTCAGCATAAATAACTACAAACTAAAATAATAACAAAAGTTGAATATATTTACAGAGCTGATCCGGCACTATGTCTGAGGAATGAAAGGGATTTGGCATTGCATAGGATTTCTTGAGGCAGAGAGGAGGCATCCATACGCTGGAACATAGGAGCATGTTTCTATGGGAGACAGAGAAACACACAAGGGGGAGATGTGAAATTCAAACTACAAATACAATCCTATCATCACCACATGAATATTCACAACTGAATGTCACTGAAAGAAGGCTGTAATCATGACTTTTCCTGTAGATGGCCAGTTGGTTACACAGTTCACATCTAATTTTTGGATGAATGTGCCATCTCTTTTTTTTTATACAATAACCCATGCATACTTCAATGTGCTAAATAATGGAAAGAAAAGATTTATACAATATCAGTTGCTGCTGGGTGCCTCATGGGAATAAATATAACCCAAACTTTGTCATAATATGGCAAAAACTGCTAATAAATATGTATATGTAAGTATAAAAATATACAAAATGAAAAGTACCTGCTCCTCCAGTTGCTGCCGGAGCTTCTTGGCCTTGCTCTGTTTGTAGTAGTCCATGATCATCATGGCAGCATAGATCTTCCCAATAGTCATATCACTGGCTGAAAAAGGAGAAATCAGATACCATACTTGATTTGATTTATGGATATTAAGGACCAACAAATCCAAAAGATAGCATGTCAGTTTCAAGCATGGTCCCTCAGAAAACAGAAACACACACTCACACATAACCTGGAGAGAATCTCTAAAACAATAATCAACAAACCCTTCAGAAGCATGACACTTATATAAAAATACTATTTACTACAACAACTACTATGACAGGAAAAGTCTATTCTTTTCTTTTTCTCTTCTTTATTTTTTACTGTAAAGTTGCAGGTGTAGATGTCACCTCTGTGAATGGGAACCAGTAGATCCAGTGACTTCTGAGAGAGATGAGGCCAAATGACACTAATCTCCTTCTGCAGATCCAGATCCATCTGATTTCTGTCCTCCCCTCCTGGAGATAAAAAAAAAGACACACACACACACACACACACACACACACACACACACACACACACACACACACATACGTACACTAAGTGTTTTACATCACAGTAAATGTGATGAAAGGTGTGTCAGGTTTTGATATCCTGTCTAACCTCTGGCTATCTTGACCTCCAGGGCGGTGCGTATGAGGGCCATGAGGGTGGAGGTGAAGTGAACGGACATGTCCTCGTCCACAGGCATGTTCATTAGGACTAGTCTCTGATGGCAGCAGAGAGAAAGTGTCATAGTCAGTCACACAACTAACAATTAAACATCATATCACGATACAAAAGTGGACGCCCAGAGCAGCTGTGGTGGATCATAATGTTTTAAAGTGCTTTTATCTTGTGGTTATAATGACTTAATAAACTCATTATCTCAGGATAATTAATTACAGTTTTGTGGTGCTCTCTCAAGCCTACAGACATAAGCAGGAATGCCACTGTGCTACTCTATTAGAAACAACATTTGAGTTTCAGGTCAAAAGAAAACTGCTCAGTTTTCTTCTGTCACATAAATCTGTTAGATCATTAGATAAATCAATTATGATTTCTGGGAAACTAGCTTGAAAAAGATTATAAGCAACCACAGCCTGTCTGGGCATCAGAACAAACCGTAAGTTTCGCAATTTCATAAAGCATGGCTTGCTTTGTTTAATTAAAATCAACTAGACTAAAGTGCTGGATACAGAAGGACGGAGAGAACGTGTAGTCATTTACCAAATCTTGTTTTGAGAACTTATTACTGTGTACCAAGGCTGAGAAGTAATTAAAAAAGACAATTGTGTAATCTCAACAAAAAAGGCCTGATGTCACAAAACAAATAAACTTACAAATTAAAAATGTATTCTCTCCTCTCCTTCTGTAAATTGACATCTACACAGAAGTGGTGTTTAGTTTCATAAAGGAAGATAAAACTCACATCATCTGAGATGGAGCATGCTTGCAGGCTCACAAACTCACGCACACAAACATACAACACATCAAGTACACTACATATTGAACACGGATATATAACACTGGGCTGTGGCAGGAGGCACATGCAGACAGATATATGTAAGAAACAGAGTGTGTAAGTATGAAAGACATGAGAACATTTAACAGCAGATTTAGCATGTAGATGTTTGACAACTTTCTGATTCATGTTCTTTAACTAGCTTTGACTTCACCAAGACTTTCTCATCAGATAACAGCAAACAGATAATGGCGTCTTATTTTTTTCTGCCAAGATGCAAAGCAAAACAGGCAAATCATTACCAAAGCGCTAATCGTCTGCCAATGAAAAAAACTTTAAACTGTTTCAACAAGCAATACTGCATCATGTAATCAACAGAAAAAAATGCCTTGCTTTTCCAAAGTATGACACACAAAATGAGCTTTTACAATGCTTGTCCTCGCTGATTCAAATACGAATGCCTCTTTGATCTCTAGTGATCAGTCTACCTTATATGCCAACTTGGAGGGGCATTTCTTGCCCAGGCCTAGAGGTGGCGACATGTTGGTCAACATCTCATACATGTCAGTGTAATGGATACGACCACTGGGGGCGCCAGGTTTCCATGAAGATGGAAAGAGTGGGGAAGGAGGGATGGAGGGAGGGAGAGGAAGAGGGCAGGGAGGGGAAAGGAATGATTGTTGGAAGTGGAGGAGAAATTGAATAACGATGGAGGAGTCAGGGAGTGCGTTCCCGAGGGATGTTGAAGGAGGAGAAGAGCACAGGAAGGGCGTGAAGGGTAAAAAAAAAAAGAGTATGGAAGAGATACAAGAGAAAGGATTATTCCAAGGCATCACACGAGAGTAGAGAGTAGAGTAGGAGAAATCAAACAGGTTGTATTCTTTCTATGCTGCCATCAGGGCATAGAAATCTGGGGAAGGAGAAAAACCTCAGACAGGATGAGCAAAGGAATGACAGCCTCACTGGATCTGGTACAAATATCAAATACTTACATGGTATAGCGGAGTATGTGTGTGTGATATAGCACCAAAAACAACTTTAAACCAGATCCAAAAAGGTAGAAAGAGACAGGCTTCCCCCACATTGTTCCACAACTACATTAAAATCAAGATTTAAGCATTTGAAAATTTGATAAAAATCAAAATTATGTTCACTTATAATCCTGAACGAGGGATGTCCTGTTCCTCAGTACCATGAGACTGGAGTGTCGTCATTCTTTGACCTGACTAACACACCCCTAAAGGTCAAGCACGGCGGTGACAGCCGGTGAAGGGGAAAAGAAAAGGAGGGATAGGAGGAGGTCAGGAGAGATCCCACACGAAAGAGGCAAAGTGGGGGATTTTGTTGACATGGGGGAACCAAACCTTGCATGCCACCCTGTGCGGGCAGTTCTTTCCAAAGCCCAGGGGAGGCGAGATAGTGCGTACAACTTTGTACATCTCCTTATAGTGGATCCTACCACTGAAAAGAACATACATGTCTTTAGTTGTGTGTCAGTACAGCTCTGTAATCCGCAGGAAAGTTGAATGAGGCCTAAGTGTAGCAACAGCATTAAATCACTTTTTTTTTTTTTTGGTTCAATCCATGTAGGCAATTTTTATATGAAGATTGTTAGAAAATTCACAATTATAAGATTTTAAAAACAATACCAGGTGAAATAGTTTGGGCATTTTAACTGTTGCAGCTAATTCAGATGCTGTTAAACACGCCAGCCAGACACCCCAATATTAGACACAGTGTCAGCTGATAATGACAAAGTGTGAGACAGTTAGCAATTATTGTTTGCTGTACAAAATCTATTCCAATAGTATATTATTTTACACCAACCACGAAAATACTCGATAGATATATTTTATTATATTATATAGTGATGAGTATGTCTTCCTTTCCGTTATTTCTGTAACCATACTTAACAGTGATTCTGTTCACTGTGTTACTTTAGTGTAATCTACTCCTCTTTCCCTTTCATGATACCAGTTGTTTGCGAATGCCTAATGTGCTTTTGAAACACATTCAATGAGACAACTTCATGTAGTTTCACTGTCCCAGGTTAGTAAAGTGGTCATGGTTTTGTCCTGGTTTCATGGAAATAAGTTCCAGCAGCCTGGTTTAGTAAAGCTCAGTGTGACAGATAAAGCTGACATATGTACACATATGTATCAAAATACTGTTTCTCACTGAAGTAAATGTGGATTAAGCATAGCAACCCTTACTTCCATCCATTGGTGTAAGTGTATTATGGGGCTGATTTGGTCTGCTTGAACATCTATCATCACTGAAAACTGTTGCATGTGTATGTGTACAGCTGCCTTCTCGATAAAAATTTGGGTGTAGCTTAAAGACCGAGAGACACTGACCAGGCAGCCCGGTCATACTCCCCCCAGATCCGAACAAACTCATCCAGGTGGTGTGGACCCAAGATGGATGAGTCTCTCGTCAGATACTCAAAGTTATCCATGATGACAGCCACAAACAGGTTTAGCATCTGGACACAAGACAAACAGAAGAGGAAGGAAAAGCTGTATTTCTTTACATGAGGTAGTCGGGAAAATATCAGCATAGTGCTCAAAATATAAAGAACAGCTGCTCATTCTAAGATAACATAAGAATGAGAGAAATCTGAAATGTCACGTTAATCCCCTTGATGGAGACACCGGGTTAACATATAAAAAGAGGTGTTGTTGTAGTTTGGAGAGATCATTCACACTCCAGCATCCTTATCTTACCAGGAAGGAGCTGAAGAAGATGAATGAGACAAAGTAGAAATATGCAAAGTCAGAGCCACAGCCTCCCTCCGGTTCAGATGTTGGTACTGCTGGATCCGTCTCACACTTCTGTCCCCCCAAACACGACAACATGATCTCCTGCCATGACTCCCCTGTGGCACTCCTAGACACACACATTACACAACACCAGGAGGAGGAGGAGGAGGAGGGTTGGTTAAGACTCGAATGGTCCAGCTCACAGTTTATTCACAGTTGTGTCTGCCATCTGGGAAGTGCAATCAAAGCATCAAGGCTCACACCAGTTGCTTCAGAGACAGCTTGCTCTAAATGTGAGACCTATAGTTGTCTCACGCATGCATTTACAATACAGTCTGTGTGCAATGGTTCTGCCGTTTTAATATCTTTAAATGTTAGAGTCATCACTTTATCACTTTTAAGCATACAAATAAACACAATATCAACACTTAACACTTAGGTCTAGATAGCCATTTCATTATTTGACTCACTCTGCCTTTCATCATTGTCAGATGTTAAACTCTCAAAGTGCCTGCAAAGCTGTTAGGTAAAGAGGTAAGTGGTACAACAGCAACATCTATCACCCCTTGACACGGAGTAGCCTCTTGGGTACTTATAAAGCAAAGGCTTACTACTGTAACCTAGCAACATTATTCAGACCACATTAAAGAACGAAATGTAGCAAATCATAGTTTAGTAGTTTGGATCACAGCTGAATCTCAATTTAACTGACGCAAAAGATGGTAACTGCACTGGAGCACTGAAGCTAAGGCACTGGATTAAGAAGAGTGTTGAGGGACAAAGTCTTGAGTTTCGGATCAATGGTTCAAGGAATAACTTGTAGCCTTGATCTAAAACATGAAACATAAAGTCCAAAGCTACCTAAAGAACAGGACTAGGGATCTTAAAAAGGTGTCCGACCTAAACAGCAGCATTAGGGCACCAGAGAAGGTCTTGAAGTTGTTGTGCTGGGTAATGTGAGTCTTGTCATTCAGCTTGATGTTTCCAAACACCTGATATAAATACACATATGCAAAAAACATGGAAAAACAGGTCATCACATAAAAACCATGAAGGATTTCATTTCTCGATTAAACAAATATACATATGGTGCTGTGTGGGATGTTGGATAAAAATGGTAAATGTAGCATTTTAGACACCATCTTCAAGGCGAAACAGAGACTGATGAAGTCTCCCTAACCTGCATGCCAATAATGGCGTAGATGAAGAAGAGCATGGCGATGAGCAGGCAGACATAGGGCAAAGCCTTGAAGGACTGGACGAAGGTCCACAGGAGAATCCGGATGGTGTAACCTTGTCTAAGCAGTTTGATCAGACGAGCTGCCCGAAACAGCTTCAGGAAACCCATGTTGAATGTGTCATCAAACTGGGGCAAGGTCACAGGACAGGGGAAGGAAATTAGTGTTTACTGGTGGTGTTGTTTACAGGTATACAGTATTAATGTAGGAAAAAGAGGCTGTGCAGTACCCGCAAGTCTACCACAATCTCTGTAATACTGCCCAAAACAGTGATGAAATCGAAAATGTTCCACGTGTCTCTGAAGTAGTTCTGTAAAAAACAGGAAAGGTGCTTTGAGTCATTTCTCAAAGGAAACCTTGAATTCACATTGAGGCTGCGTGATGCTCTTTTCTCTCACCAGAAAGCCGAAGGCCATGATCTTGAGGACACACTCAACGGAGAAAAGAACAGTGAAAGCTGTGTTCAGGTGCTTCAATACGGCGTCATATGCGGGCGGGGCAGAGTAATACTGAAAATAGAAAGGGGGCAGGGGTTAAACTATAAGGAATATGCAGTATGAGTGGGATAAAAAAAAAAAAGTAATCTTCCCTAACCAGTTCCTGCAGCATAACCGCATGGTACCAGTCTGATATTAGTGTTAACTTCAGACCTGCACCCTGCAGATCTGATCTACAGGTTGATGGAAGATTCCTCCAGACCCATAAATAGTCCCTCAGTCTCTGCACCTCTCATCTGTCGCACTATAAAAGGAGCCATTCCTCTGGGGGCGGCAGCCACAGTTAATGAGGTCATGCTAAATAGCAGCCCCTGGACATTATAGATCAATATTTAATACAGGCTGAGTCACCCTGTGTCTGTCTGTCTGACTGTCTGTCTCTCTGAACAGCCAGCACAGCCCAAGAAAAGGCCAGTTCAGGAAATAAATAGTGGTGAGAGAGGGGTGGAGGAATAAAAAGCCTAAAAACATCAGCAGATCCAAATGAAATCATCACAGTGTGTCGAGGTGGTACACATCAGTTTCTACATACCCATGTTTCTAGTTAGGAGTGACACATCATGGTTTATTTTAAAACCACAGTGTTAACAGTCGCAGGTTCGTGACAGAATATGTTGCTGAGAAGCAACACAAGGTGTGTTTTTCCTATCAGCAAACAAGGACGTGGAAAATTCAGGAGTCATTTTCAGGAGAGAGAAGATACGTATAGAACCTGGTGCACCAGTTGTTGTCCTCTCATTATGCTCCAACTAAAATGTACTGTTTCTTTACCTTCATCATCAGTACAATGGTGTTGAGAGCGATCATGGCCAGGACGGTGTACTCAAACGAGGGTGACACCACAAAATGCCACAGACGGTACTGGAAAGTGTGCCTGTTCTGGGGCATGTAACGGGTCAGGGGCTTGGCACTGATGGCAAAGTCTATGCACGCCCTCTGAAATACAGAAAACAGGAGAAACAGTCAAAAACACAGCACACGGTCTAACTATCCACCTTGTTAAAGGGGTTCTTTAATTTTTTCTGTTTGCCTTAAACTCTAAAGGAAGAAGTAGATGTTTCCTACAAGAACATCTCTGGAGTTCATTTCACTAATTCGGCTTAACAGACTAGACTGTTAATTTATACTTCGCATAAAATAAAGAGACAGAAAAAGGGAGACAGACAGCAAACAAAAGGGTGCAACCAAATTATGGGTTTATTGTTTCTCCGTCTGTGTTTGTTCATCATTCTCTGATCAATCGTCCCTCACCTCATTCTTTTCCAGGCTGCACTCCTCCATCATCTTATCCCCTTGTTCCTGGAAGGTGATGATGATGAGAGCCACGAAGATGTTGACGAAGAAGAAAGGAAAGACGACAAAGTAGATGACGTAGAATATAGACATCTCCATCCTGTTGCCGTGGCTCGGACCTCTGTCCTCCTCTGTCACATCCACTGAGTGCTGCAGAACCCTGGAAGAGCAGAGATACGATGCTAACTAATGCGACCACAAGCAACTACAGAAGAAAAACTGCCATCGTTTGGCAAGACAGAAAAAGCACAAGAAAGGGAATCACTTATTTTAACACTCCCTGTCCTGCAAATACATCAAACTGCTTTTATTCTTTCACAAACTCAAGACTCTTGCTGGAGAAGAAAAGTCTTCTTTAAAAAACAAAAAACAAAACATTGTGTACAAGAAAAATCCCCTTTTCAATTGTTTGAACTTTTAAAAGCAGAGAGAAAAATTATACTACCATAGCTTTTCGTTTTGGGCAGAAATGATATGGAAGTATTTGTTCACTGGGGTGGGGATCAAATGCTAATTTCCTATTTGAAAGAGGAAATCATTTTAATTCATTTCCACAGCCACAGAAGTCAATTTACGAGGGTTGGAACAGTACAAACCCACAAGCACTGTCAGTGAAAAATTGGTTTAACCTTATTGTGAAATAATGAATGGCAAAATCTTTGTTAAGTTAATCACATCTATTATATTTCATCCATCAAAGGTCAGATTTGACCATTATCAAAGAACAAGCCAGATGTTAAAAGGTTATAACGCCCATAAAAGGTAATGAGCCCTCGAACAATGGAAAATGATACGTGGGAAAGCTCCTCCTAAACTTCCTCATCCAGCATGAGAATTAGCACACATCCGCTGATTCCAGTCAGACACTCACTGAGGCCATCCCTCTCCAGTGGAAACAGTGAAGAGAGTGAGCAGAGCCCAGATGACGTTATCGTAGTGAAACTCGTGTCTCTTCCAGTCTCTTCTCTTTATCTCCTTCTTGTCCTTCCCGTAGTCAATGTAGTAACCCCTGGAGGAGAAGGAGGAGACCAAGAGCAACAACAAAAATGGGTCATATAATAATAAAAAAAAACATTAAGGAATGGTAAGAATGATTTCAGAACACTTTTAACAACTTGAAGGATGAGAAGAAGAAAGAAGAGAGAAAAGAGACATGGGGGGAAAAGAAGGGAGGAACAAAGAAGGGAAAGGAATGAGTTATAAAAAAAAGGTATGAAAGAGAGAGAGGTGGAAAGAAGGAAGAAAGAACAGATGGGAGGGAAGAAAGAAAAGATGAAAAGAAGGCAGGAAGGAATCAAGAAGAAAAGAAAGAAAGATTTATAAAAGAAGGAAGGAAAGAGAAAGGGTAGGAAAGAAAGAAGAAAGGAGGGAAGAGTTAAACAAAGAAGGAATTAAGAGAGAGGGGAAGAAAGGAGGAATGAATGGGTGGAAGAAAAGAAAGAAACAAGGAAGGAAGAGAGGGAGAATGGAAAGAAGACAGGAAACAAGAAGCAAAGGAAAAAGAGGGACGGAAAGAAAAGAAGAATCGATGGGAGGAAGGAAAGAAGGAAGGAAGGAAGGAAGGAGCAAAGAAAAAGGAGAGTAAAAGAAAGAAGGAACTAAAAAGAGGAAGGAAAGAAGGAAGGAAGGAAGGAAGGAGCAAAGAAAAAGAAGAGAGTAAAAGAAAGAAGGAAGTGAAAAGAGGGAGGAAAGAAGGAAATAAGGCAAGAAAGACAGAGTGAAGGAAAGGAAGTAAAGATTAATATAAATCTGAATGCAGGAATAAAGGAAGTAAAAAGGGGGAAGAAGTTACTGGCAGTCCTTCTCTGTGTCCTTCGAACTGTCGGTACAGTAGAAAAACTTCCCCTTGAAGAGCTGCACAGCGATGACGGCAAAGATGAACATGAAAAGCTTGTAGACGATCAGGATGTTGAAGACGTTTTTCAGAGATGTCACCACACAGTCAAACACCGCCTGGAAAAGAGAGAGAGAGAGAGACAGGTGAGCAAAACATGTGGTGAGATCAGGGACGGTGACTGTGCAGCATGAGACATGGTCCCCATTCTTGAAATATATTGGCACTAGACTGGCGACCCTCGTGTTGAAGGGTTTGGTGTGTACAGTTAAGATCCAACATGGCCCTAACACAGTCAGTGTGTTTTTTTTCCACACATCTTTACTTCCTCTCCCAGTGAATAGATGAGAAGTAAATGGTATGATTACCTATTAGCACACTCAGACTGTCTGGCTAGTTCCCTGCCCTCACTTTCAACCCTCCCCTCTCCTTCTCTTATTGATATTATCTATTATTTTATTTATTCATGCAGATCACCCTCCATCTCTCTTTCTCCTCCTCACTTTGTATTATCACTTTTAGGAGTAGTGTATTTGTTCCAAGGAATATCCACCTGTGCACGCATGAGATTTCATGTTTTGATATGTCCTACTCCCCTCTCCTCCGTGTTTTCTGCCTGTAGACAGAGTATGTGAGGTTTGCAGGTCCCAGACCTGACAACATGTCTTCATGCCCTGATGCCCACAGTTTGTCACCTTATCTTGTCAGCTTGTTTTTTCTCTGCTCTCGGGTTTGTCACTTAGAGTTGTAAAAGACGAAAGAGGAGGAATCTTTAAACCATAGGGTATGTTTCTATCAGTCTATGTGAGTGTGGAAAAAAACTCAGTATATGAACAGGTGCAGTCTAGCCTGCTAATTCAGGAACATACACAAACAAAAAAAGGATATTACAAAGTAGATGATGAGAAAGGAAAAGATCTTCCCTTCTTTGCACGAAATATCTATTGACATCACGTACTGGTCCAAATGTAAGTATCATGACAGAGCATCTCTGACCTTGAGTTTAGGAAGTCTCTTGATGGTCTTCAGTGGTCTGAGGACACGTAACACTCTCAGAGATTTGATGGTCTTAATGTCCCGTCCTTTGTTGTTTCTGTGCAGAAAGACGGACAGTGTGAGCACCATACCATATTAAATATCACATTTTAAGAAACTTTTTGCTTTGCTGAACTGTTTTCCTCCTCCTTATTTATCCATTGTTAAAGTATGTTTAACATCACATATTCTACGCACGTTGCACATTGAAAGATGGTATTTGTTCTAAGAGAGGAAGACGTTTTAGTTTTTTACCCCATCACATTGCTGGTGGTCAATCCCACAGGGACATCATCCAAAGACGAACAGCAAAGAGGGACATGTATATCAACAGTTATAATGTTATAAACAAATGGAAGAGATGACTTCATGAAGTGAAACAACGTTTACAGCAGAAAAAGCCAATTTACACCTGATTTAAAGACACTTTGACGTTTAGACATATGATTAGTGCTTTAATTAAAATAAATCATGTGACTGACGAGAGGGCGAAGGCCACCAGTGCTCCCACCACGACGATGAAGTCTAGGATGTTCCACAGGTCTCTGAAGTAGGAGCCATCATGAAGGATCAGACCCTGGTCAATCATCTAAGGACAAGACAAGGGTGTGTGGATGAAAAATGTCCTACTCGTGGATAGTTTCCAAAGATGGAGTGAACTTTAAATTCTTTTTTCTTTTTTGGTATTTCATGTTTCAGAGTTGGAAATTTAATAAGAATCGAGCTCCTGAGCATCTTGAATGAAAGGAGCATTGGGCCTGACAAAACTGTTTGTTACTCCAAGCGGAACATAGAGAGGTGAGGCTCATGACCCCCATGAGGAGTTGCAAGATAGATTTGAGCAGTCGTGAGATGGTTAACAGCAGAGGAAAGTAAAAAACATATTCCTGCTGCACAATGTTAGGCTTATTTTTCTGCAAGTTTGTTTTTGATCTGTTATCAGACAGCTTTTCAGATGTGATGAAAAAGGAGCTTTAGTTCGTACTTTGATTGTTGAATTTAGTTGCTATGGCTCCATCCATCCTGGAAACTCTTTGATGTACAGTATTTAAATGTTCAACCACCATTTCTTACAATGTGTCACCACACAGTGACATATATCAGCTTGAGACGGTACCTCACCTTTATAATCATCTCAAACGTGAAGACTCCCGTGAAGACATAATCAAAATACCGCAGAACCTGTCATGAGTGTGAGACAGGAGAACAGCCAAAGATAAAGATCAGCCGTATAACAGATAATAACAGTACATTCTTCACAAATAAAGGTGATATTCTTCAGCTTGTTGCATTGACTTTTATCATATTAAGCCATATTTTACTTCATAGCCTCTTATTTTGTGGTGCAGTAGGAAACAGTCCACTGAAATGATGTAATACAACACAAGATAATTAGCTCAGTTCCTCCCATGAACAACCAGGCTCAGTGTGTCTCAGATTTCAATCTCCTCTCTCATCAGCGATTTAACTGCCCCCCACCAAGTCACATTAGTGGCCTTTTGCAAAAACAATTTAAGGAAATGTTGTTTTTTATAAATGTTTTCTTCATGGTACTTTTGCTGCTTAGATGAAGGGCACTATTAGACCCAAGGCACAGATAAAAAGTGATTGAAATCGTATCTCAGGAGTTAACAGAGTGATTCAGACGTCAGCAGCAGAAATATTCTGGCTTCCATTAAGTCATTCATTTTACAGCTGCCCCTGTCAGACAGATGATATACACATGAATGTGAACACACAAACCTTATTCCAGTCAGAGGAGGTGGCTACAGGGTCCTCAGCAGCCAGTGCTATACTACTGGCAGCTATGACCAGCAGGATGGACATTTCAAAGTACCTGAGGTTCACCACGTAGTGACACGCTCGACGCACCCTGAGGCAGAGAGTGAAGATAGATGTCATCTTGGATGTTGTGCAACTAATCTTGACTGAAAAGATTACAGATGTGAGAGGTGTGACTGGTAGCAACTTACGGATTGTCAGGTTTGAAGATGAACATGCTGTCTGGTGTCACCTTGTTAACAGGCTTTGTCTCCTCTGCCTCCTCCTTCTCTGACTTGCAGGTTTCAGGGTCCTTACTGTTGACTGGTGGATGTCAAGAGGAAAACAATGTAAAGGCAGGTGAGAGGAGAAGAAGAGTAGGGTGAGATGAGAAGACGGAGGCCTCACAAAGCCTCCTTAAAAATAGCAGGCTAATATAGTCCGATACTCTTGAGCTGCAACGGTGAACTATAAGGACTAGCTTAGACAAAGACATGAGTCAGTCCTTCTCAAATTGAACTGTGGAGGAAACAATTTAGCCTCAAGCACAAATCTGCAACTTCATGGCCATATTCTCATGTCAGATTTCCAGAACAGTTGTGATGCCAATACACCGAACCACAATGAGTGAAGTGAAAATGATGGGCTGGCTTTGTAAGTTTAGATTAAAGGTAGCCATGTCTACTAATGTCACCAGCTGTATTTCTACATTACATTTCATACATTCTACACCTGTTATACCTGTGATCGTGGAGAGCTCCAGACATGACTGAATGTTGGGCACGTCGATGATCACACTTGAGCTGAGCTGCGATTTATCTTGGTCCTTTTCCGTCTCATCCTCTTCTTTGTTGCTGTTGTCTGGGATGGCAGGTGGCGACGGGTCAGATTGCTGAGGAGGTTCTTCCTGCTTCTGAGGATGCTGATTACCACTGTGGCTCTGGTTCTCTGGTGGGTGAGCATCTCCTCCGTCACTCCTGTCATCCTGTCTGAAAATACAGAGGCAAAGACGTTACTGCACACTTACAGTATGCTTGATGCTGTCAGATGGTGAATCTATGGCGCCGTGCCGCAAGAAACAAACATGTATTCATGTAGATACATCAAGCAGTGTAGTTGCTGGCTGCAGCCCCTTTACCTCACCCTCTCCTTCCTGGTGTGAAGAAGGAACTACAGTGGCTGTGAAAAGCATAGAACATATGAAGCCAGTCCGCTGCAAACCTGCAGTATCTGTAGATATAACAGGCTCGTTCTGAGGTTCTTCTTCTTGTTTATACACTAATAAAAATATAATTATACATATTATATTCCATTTCTGTCATATTCTACAAATAGAGCCCCTAAATCTGACACACTGGAGCTTTAAAGGCTGAACAATACTCTTCAAGGACAAGTTCAGTGCTGCATGTAGACACTTGTTGTGACATGGGTGACAGTCACAGCACCAAGAATAGCATTGTTGCACATTAGCAGAAAAACTGTAGCATGGAATGATCAAACACAGCGAGATGTTCGACTCACTCTGAAGTTTTGTTTATTTAGTTGGCATTAATGGGGAAACTATCTTTACAAAGACAGATGCTCATAAACGCAGAGAAGGTCGAAAACGTAGCTTAAACAGCCAAACAGGCCCTTTTGATGGCCATGGAGTTAAAGTGCTCACTGCCTAGAAACCAGAGAAACCAGAACGTCCCCAGTTTGGATCCAGCAGGTTGAATGTCATTCCTCATCTCTTTCCTCATTTCTGCAATTTCTCTACTGTTGACCATCCAATTAAGGCATGCAATAATCATAATAATAAAAGAGCAGCAATACAATAAAAACTGGTCATTTGAGTGTGCAACAGAGTGCACCATTATTTGTATCCTTATACATTTTCTGCAACTGCTTATCCTCATCAGGGTTGCGGTGGGAGTGGAGCCTATCCTAGCTGACTTAGGACGTGAAGAGGGGTACACCCTGGACAAGATGCCAGTTTATCCTAGGGTACATAGAGACAAATAACCATTCACACTCACATTCACACCTACGCACACCATTTAACCTATTAAGTGCATGTCTTTGGACTAGGAGAGAACCCACGCAGACACAGGGAGAACATGCAAACTTCACGAGGTGAGGAAATAAAAATTTAAGGGTTTTGCAGGTGGATCTAGTTTGTGGTGAAATTGACTAATCTTGGGTTGTAATACTGTCCTGTGCTTAGATTTGCTACACAGACTACATAAAAACTTATTTTCTGTCTGTACTTTCTTACATAACATCTCCAGGACAAGAAGATCACTGGCACTAAACATATAAATGTGAATCTGGCTGGGGACCTTTCTTGCATCTTACCTCTTGTGTCTCTTGACTCTGATTTAATGTTATCCAGATCTAAAATATACTACCAAACAAAAAACACATGTTGGATGAGCAGCTTTTGGTCTGTCTCACCTGTTCTCATCAGGTTTGGAAACCTCTTCTTCCTTTTTGCCCTCTGTTTCCTTCTCCTCCCCTTTCCCTGGATTTCTCTTCTTCTCTCTGCTGACTGAGCGACTCGACAAGTGGCTTCCATCACTGGGTGATGAGCTTCCGACTCCGCTCTGATGGTCACAGTGATGCAGCGCCCTCCTGCCCCTGATACCACCATGACCTCCCATCTCAGGAGTCAGAGTGTCAAGGTTATCTGGTGGTCTGAACTTCTTTACTGCCCTGTGTTGGCGCTCGCCATTCAGTCTGGGGCTCCGTCGCTCGCTGATAGTGTTGGTGTGACTCTGATTAACACCAAGTTTTCCGCTCTCAGTGATGGGATCTGGTATGGCCGCAGACTCAGAAGCATCAGGAAGGGGGACGTTCATAGGATCCAACGACTCTGGCACCAGCACCGACTCTGGCGGTTCTGGTATGTCACCAGAGAGCACAGCATCAAGAGGGATATCCACAGACAGGGAGGAGGAGCCTGAAGGTTGGTTTTTCGCTGGGGAAGCCAAGGGCTCCGCCAGGCGCTTTAAGCTCCCAGATGGCGTGTGCTCCATGGCCTTGCGATGCAGTGACAGGGGATGTCCAAGCTGAGCCTGGGCTGGAGGCCCATCCTTCTCCTCGCTGGGATTGCTGAACAGGACCTCTCGGCTGGACATCTGGCGGTGTCTCCGCAGCTGGCTGGTCCTCTGCTCCCACACTGACATGGTCATCCTTTTTCTCCTCTCTCTCCTGGACATGAAAGAGTTAGAGGGGTTGAGTGGTGGGGGTGGGCGGCCCTCCCTGATGCTTCCCTGGGCCTCTTCCAGGGAGCAGGAGTAGGTAGGCCGGCTGCGGTGGATGGCTCTTTTCCTGTACAGGTAGGGCCGCCTTCTCCGGCTTCCCCTGAGAAGAGAAAGAAAAGATAAAATATCAGCATACAGAAGGAGACATCAGTTATATGCAGCGCCACATTTAACATACACAGGGTTTAAATTAAAGTTAGTGTTACAGTGTAGCATTTGATTTGATCTATTTAATTTTAGCTTGTTTTGATCCAGATCTGAAAAAATGTTTACATGCTAATAGTCTAATTTGATTTGAAGTTGAATTTCCAAATGTGCTTTGATGGGCTCATAACTGTTTTGAAAACTATGAACTATGAAAACTAGCAAAACATGAATATCTATATTTATTTGTATATAACAGGTGCTTTGGTTAGATGTTTGAGCACTTGAGCAAAAACCAAGAGCAATTTCATTACAACACGAAGCAATTTACTGGATCAATGAAGATGTTTGGTGATAAATTAATCAAGCCAGGAACTGACTTTAATAACAAAAAGAGTAAGATGCAGAATGAAATCAGTGGAATAGATATAAAGAAAAGTGGAATCAAATAAGGTTGGAGAGTTGGGGAGGAACAGGACAGAGCATGAACAGAATACTACACAAGATGGAGTCTGGGACATTTACCCATTTAAGCAAAATCAGACAGGCGTTAGTGAGAGATTCAGAAAGCTGAACAGTCAGTGTTACTTACTGGAGCGTGGACTCTTGTGTGGTCCGTGTTATCAATGAGCGATTGGTTGAAAACAAGACATTAGTGCTTTTGTGAGCAAAGACAAAACAGACCAGGAGACACACAGCAAATGATCCTCAAAGATAAAACTGGCCTTTCACCCAAATCATCAAAACATAGACTGTTAATGCCGTTTACCATCTGTTCTGATTTTGCAGTACATTGGCTTGAGGGTAAAACAGCTCTTTTAGCTCTACATGCACAGATTAATTATTAATTTCATATTTAATCACTACATCATATATTCTGTTTGCAGAATATTCCATTGCGCACATCCCCCCTTTAAATGAATAACCCTTGGAAAAACTGACTGGACTCTCCATGCTTTGGTGTGTGTCTCCATTGGAGCCAAGCGGCACATTGACAAACAAGATGGTAGCAGTATTAGGAACAATTAAACAACATTCATAAACATTAACAGTAAGCGCAACATTGATAAGAGGACATTTTAAGTAAGACTGAGCTACAGTATGGGTACAGGTAGAAAACACACAGAGATGGGCTCCATCAGCAAACACAGGGAAAGAGTACATATTTAGATACCCTTTGAACAAAACCATCACATTGGGATGCAGCTCTGTACGCCACCTCAGAACATTCACACATTAGCATTCTTTTAAGACATGCTAGTAGAGCTAAATGAGGAAATTCATGTGCTCGGTCTGGAAATATGAGCTTAAAATGTTCAGAATACTGAAGAGTAGCAGTTCGGGGAGGGATTAGAGACTTCACAATGGAAGAAAAACTGTACACACACTGAAATCGCGGTATCACTTTTTATATTCTAAGTGAAAAGCATTGTCAGCGAGGGTGTGTGTGTGTAATTTCCGTTTTTCTTCCTTTGATCATGCTGACCTGATGCATGCGTTTTATAAGGTGAAATCATCATCAACCTCCAACATGCAGCATCTCTCTTTTTTTGTTCAGCAAATGCTGTCATGCAAGTTTCTCCAGTGTCAGCGGGGGCAGGTACCGCTGGGGTTTCATAGCTGACATTGGAAATGAGACCAGAAATCCTTAAAGTTCAGAGTGCCTTCTCTGAATACAGATGCCTGCCCGGATGACCCCGTGGTATTCCAGTGTTCTCCATGGGTTCTGACAAGAGCCTGACCCTTAGCTGGCCAAACTGAAACTAATGCAACATTTCTAGTTTTCCTTCTGCTGTGTTATAATTTAATTTCCGTGGAGTAAGTTTGAGCAAAATGGCTTCGAGAAAGAAAGAAAGGAAGAAAGACAGAATGCAAGAGAGAAGGAGGTACATCATGTCATGTTAATAAAATGTTATCTTGTAAAGTCTTCCACATGCCCATGCAACAAACTGCTCGTTTCTCAATACACAGCGTGCACACAGAGCCAGAGGTCCCCACTCTTGTGCATGCACATGCACTTCCACCACCTACGACAAGGCACTGTGCAATCAATCCCTGAGAGAAAGAAAATACAATCTATTCTGCAAGCTGGAAACCTGAGCATTGAGAAAACAAGTTCATGTTAACTTTATGAATCAAATTTTCCACAAGTGAGATCAAACACATCAAAGCCTGCACACACTTTTTTTGACTGCCCCATACGGTCTTTCCTCTCAACAATTACAGAAGTATATTACTGTAATGGACACACCATGTTAATTTGGACACTAAGTAACCCTGTCTCTATGACAACAATATAAGCGCCTCCCACACCAGAGGGGAACCAGTAACCATGGAGACATACATTAGACTTCAATTTGGCAGCAAATTACAGTGTTGGGAGCAGGCGGAGTCCAGATAGCAGTGAAGACGTATCAATAAGTCTCTAGTGGGACAGCAACAAACACTGATTCTCTCAACAGGCCCTAAGTGACATTTAAGTGCACAACTATTGATGACCTTTGGCCTCCATCGATAACTGTTCTGCACCACTTGATAGATTCACCATTTGCTGGAGGCTACAGCGACTTGTGCTAAGTGTTGGCACATTGAGTTATATAGACAAGGAGGAGGAAGGAGGGCAGGGAGGAGGAGGAAGAGTGAGACAGAGGGAGGAGAGGAGGAGGTCAGCCAGGGAGAGTGGTTGCATACAACACTTACTCTGAAGACATGAAGGAGGACAATGGTCCGACCTCCTTTGCCTTCTGGAGCGCATGCTTCTGGTTGAACGCTGCCTCGGCTTCCTCTTCATCCTGATCAAAAGAGCAAAAGAGCAAAAGACGACTGAACATCTGTAAAATGAGTCAGTTTGAATAATTAAACAGCATCAAAGTGACGAGGAGAACAAAGCAGAACTGGATATGGCCGAGTGGAGAGATTATTAAAACTATGTAACATGAATAAAACCAGATAAGAGCAGCCTTATTCTTCCAGGTACATCTTTATTGTTATTCATTGTGTTATTACCTTGGTAAGCTCTTGAGCATTGGCAAGATTATCCACAGCAATGGCCAAGAAGACATTTAGTAGAGTGTCTGGTCACAGCTGAGTTAAGGACGTGGTCAAAGTGTAACAAGTCAACCCTGGCAACATTGACTGACACAACACTGACGACTCCGTAAGAGACACATGGTTCTACCAGAGCCTCTAAAATTAAAGCTAAGACTAGATCAAGATGGCTACAAGATTAGTGAATATTTGTATCACATTCAACAGGTATCCGGAAGCATAACTCCAACAAGTTGCTGTGTCTGCTACATGTGTGGTAAGCAGGCCTTTGCTGATACATTAGCCACATAACTAGATGGTAAACAGTTTGTGGTTCAGAGTTTTAGCCCTTTTCCTATCAAGAAACAGACACCAATTTTAAAAATCGTACAAAAGACTGAATTTGAAATAGAGAAAGATAAGAAAAATGATGGATACAGTTTCCAAACAGTGTGAGCACTATAAAGTAGATAGAGGACCACATGCCAGACTTCACTCCTCCTTGAGAGCGAATACCGTTGTACATCACCTCGTTCCAGTCCTCTCCAGTCAGGATCTGAGAAAACACAACCACAGCAATGACACAATATCATCCACAAAACTATCCTGAGCATCTCTATAGTGCTTAGCTATAAACTTCACATATGCTAAAATGTCGTTTCACTCCAAATTACATTTCCTGAATGATTGTTATTCGCTGTCATATTTTCAGACCTGAAAGACGGTCATGATGGCTGCAGGAAAGGTGTCAAAGTTTGTTGGAGTGTAGTCTTCAAAGATGAACCTGTGGGAAAGATGAGGTCACATATGGTCTTTGAAAAAGCAGAGCTGGGTTTAGTTTTTTTCTTATTTTGAGATTTTCTGAGATAAATCAATTCTCCTCCTCTCTAACTGGCTGTCTGATGTTTTGTTTTTTTCATGTGCTCTGTATTCTGGAGGCCAGTTCATTCACAAGGTCATGCTCGTCCACCTCAGCCAGCCTTTCTGTAAGTGACAGCTTAGAGAAACAGCCTCAGACTCAGCAACAATGGCTGTGTGGGTGACAAAGGCAGTCTTAAATCTCGATCGAGCTCACACCGTCTGCCTCTATAATATAATGAAAACAACTGTGAACACGCAATAGGACAATCTGTTTCCCCTCAACTGTGTGTATTCAATAAAGAGGAATCTACTGAGCCATGAAGTCTACTTTAGCCTTGTTTTTATGTTTGTGTCTTTACTGGAATCACAGGATGTACGCGCTGAGTCGAGTGGGAGAGAAAAACAATTTATGTTTTCTGCCTGATTTATTAGATTTGTCTCTCTGCCTGGGCGGTTCCTCGCTTTACTCAATTTCTTTATGGACTTGATGTCGAGTGATTCACAGAACTATAAGCAATGTTACCTGCCACCGAAGAGCTGCATGCCAAGGAGTGCAAAGACAACGATGAAGAGGAAGAGGAGAAAGATGAGGGAGATGATGGACTTCATGGAGTTCATCAGAGAGACGACCAGGTTTCTCAGAGACGCCCAATACCTTGACAGTCACAGGATATCACATTAAAACATTTTAATAAAGGAGAACTCCATCAGTTACAGAATAAAGTCAAATAAAAGAGTTTACCAGATCGCCTCATCTTTGTTTGAGGCTACATTAGCAAGCTGTGAAGTGAATAAATGCAGAGTACAAAAAAACTGCAGTTCCTCGAACGACCACTTGAGGTTGGCCGCAGAACATGTTCATCTCTATATTAAAATGTCCAACTCCACAGCAGAAATAATGTTTACAGCTTGGTACAAAAAACGGTTTTGGTCCTTATAACTAATTTCCCCATTGATGACAAGTGTACTGAGAGTAAGTTTTTATATAACTACCAAGTTATACATAATTAATAGCGTGGTCGCTTCATTTGACAGGTGGATGAGCACCCAGGCGTCATTCAGCCCGCCTCAGGTCTGCTAATGATCCACAACTTTACTGATTTTCAGATTAGCTGAAACATGGATGAGACAGGACTACTGTAGTGGCAAAATAGTCCAGGAATTAAAGGGTTATTTTATATTTTAGATTAGTCAAGTGTTTATGACATGCCTGCCTGTTTGTTATGGCTTGAAGTAGATCTGTTCCCAGGAAACAATGAGAACTTTCGTGGACATTGTCCTTTGACTTTATATGGTCATCTTCCAGCTAAACGATGCAGAGAGACTGTGAAAGGATGTTGTGCAACTGAGATATGAATGTTCTTATTGAGAAAGTAGTTAGTGTCGGAATGTGTCCAAAGCATGCCAAACCACACAAGGAGGAGAGAGAGAGAGAGAGAGAGAGAGAGAGAGAGAGAGAGAGAGAGAGGGAGTTAGGGGGGCCTCTTGTACCTGCAGGTCTAAGACGAGAAGCTGCTGCAGCAACTACAGAATTTTGGCGTCACAAAGAGACGATTCAAAGTTGATATTTGCGTCTCATGTATTCACATATCTCAAGTAATTATCTGTATCCATTGCATTTGTTTTAAGTCATTAATCACAAATACAATGCAAGAGCTGAACAAGGATTTTGCAACAGCTTACAGGCAAAAGTATAATCCTACCAAAAGAATACAAGATCTGATGCATCATGCATTTATTCTGTGTGTAGTGAAAACTATACTGCTTAATGGTTTAACATTTAATCTACAACATATGTGCAACTTTTAATCTATGCTCAATGCTAATTATTTGATGATGTTTGGTTTAGACCAACAGGCTAGAGATAGCGATCACTCCTAGGAGGGTCACAGGTGAATTTTTACCTGTAATGTCAACATCAGGTGTGTGTGTGAATTAAGATAAATGGACTACATTAAGAGGAAGTGTATGGTATGACTTAAATGTGTATTTCATGGTTTAAGAACCCTGACAGGGGGGAATATGTAGGTTATTTTATATTTTATATTTGTCAAGTTGACTTCCTGCCTGTTATTTTTTTGGTCTGCCGACTACTGAAATTGTTCTACAACACTTGTCACATTCATCCATTCTCACACACGCATACACTTATGGCAGAAGCTGCCATGCAAGGTGTCAGCTGCTGATCAGGAGTGCTTCCTACCAATGTGCCCATAATAATATGAATACATAATATATCAATACATACACACTCAGTTTAGTATCTTTCTCAAGGATGCTTCAGAACAGGATTTAAACCAGCAATTATTATCCACAGCCGCCTTTATCTAAATATTCACGTTCCTTTCAGTATATTTTATTTGTTTTATTGTTATTGTAGAATGTATTGTTTGATGCAGAAAAAAGTTTATATTTAAAAACTAAAAAACAATTAAACTGCATAGCACGCAGACATGACAAACACTGCAAGCTTTAAGTCAGAAATGATTCTCATGAATAATATGAATATGAGTGAGGAGGGCTGTAGGACTAACTTGGTGATCTTGAAGATTCTCAGCAGACGGAGAGCACGCAGGACACTGATGCCAAATGAAGTGCCAGGCCTGAAGAAACCCCACAGCACTTCAAAGATGCTGCCAACGATTACCTACAGAGACACATATTTATAAGGAATTGTGTCTTTTATAAAAATCACAGAGGAGTAAATAAATGTGCACTCACATCTAGGACAGAGTGACAGAGAGAAGGGTGTAAGATGCTACATATTTCAAGAGCACAAGTAGTTTGATTTTGGGAGAAATAAACATAAATGTAGAGATAGACACAGAGTACTGACACTGCAGTCAAAGCAGTTGAAGGAGGAGTGGAAGTAGAGACGCGGTCCCAAGCTGTACATCTTCAGAAACATCTCAGTCAGGAACAGAACGAGAAACAGGAACTCTGCATAGTCTGAAACAACGAAAACATATTTACATTTTTAAAAGCAAGTATATTATAAAGCAACAAATTTAGGGAGAACATGAACTGAAGATGTTACTGCAATGACTCACAGAGGAAGTTGGACAGCCACAGAGGCTGTTTGTGGTGAACAATGGCCACACACAGCGTGTTGAGAGCTACCAGACCCAGCACTGTCCAATAGAAAGTGTGTGTTTTCACCACGCGGCGGATAGAGATACGCAGGAGGCGCTCCTTACGGCGAAAATACGCCCTTGGACCTCGCTTGGCACTCCTGATACTCGCTCTTGCCATGGGGATGCCTTCGAAGGACAGGAGAGGGAAAGGTAGAAAGAAAACAGTTTCTGTCTACCTACAGTAACAGTGTTTGAACAGTTTCCACTCTGAATCTTGAACTCTCAACAGCGTGATGTTTACAGTAGTATCAACATGCATTTCTAAAAACTGCAGCAGAGCACAGTGTGTCCTCCTGCAATATGCCTTACACTTTTATGTGCCCATATTTATGAGCCTCTCCTGACTCCCACTCACCCACAGAGGAGATATCACCATATTGTTCTTCTCCTGATTGCCCTCGATGCACCACATCCATCCCTCTCCTCTTGATGGTGGTGGCTCTCTTCAACACTGCAGACAGAGCAACATAAGAACATAAGAATTCCCAGAACAAGCTGTTCGAAGTGAATAATCACACTCTGTGAAATTAGAGGGAATGTATAGGATATTAAAAGGATATTGACACAAAGCTGACTTTTGGGCACAAAACACACGTTTTGTTTTGATCATTCAGCTGCATCAGATCAGACTTTCTGCAGGTTGTATGTTAACACGGCCCAAAAAACTGCCTTGTGCATAAAAACCCGTACATCTTAAAGACAGTCACATGTATGACTCAGGCAGTATGCAAGTGCAAAAACGTATAATGCAATGAAAAGATGATGACGCAAATGAGAAGAAGAAATCGCTGTAAAGATCATCTGCGCAACGAGCTAATGTCTGTGGCGTTTTAGCTGAGAGGGAAAGTTGAGCTCATTAACGTTACAGTTGAATGAGATAAAAAATGATCATTTAATGTTAGTGTAATGATCCAAACAACTCAACGCAAGCCCTCTGCCGCTATTTATGATCTCCGTCATGGCAAACCATGCTCCGAGGCGACTTGACGGCCCATGCATTTTCTCTTGTTTGAGCTGCGTTCAAGTGCTACCATACATTATCAGGGGACACGCCGTGCGGTGCACACATGCTGAAGAGAACGTGATGAGTATGTTTTGACCTTTTTAGCTGAACGGTGTGTTTATGATGATACCTTTCATCCTATCCTACCCCCTCTCACACCTTCCTGCTACCTTTGTGATTTCTGAATCTACTTGTGGTCAATATTTGCTTGCCGACTTTTGTTTTAATAAGCTACTGATCTAACACACACAGAAACACTAAAATATTGCTACCACTTCACACACACACACACACACACACACACACACACACACACACAGGAGTGTTTGCTAAAGGCAGGAACACTGAGTCAACACACACACACACACACACACACACACACACACACACACAGATATACAAGCACATGCTGCTGCCTTTTCAGACCAGTGGTTGCTGAGGCAACCGCAGTGCGCCACCTTTTTCTTTTTAATCAAAGCTATCACAGCTTCTGCATTTATTTCCATCACAACAGCTGGAGCCACTATCTGTTTTTACTACAGATGTGCATCCTTCAATTTATTTTCACCTCGTCAGAGCGTCTTTGCACTTTAAAGAGACAGAAACAAACCAGACAAAAAAAGGCTTTGCTTTCTGGTTTCTATGTTAAGGTGCTTGTGTGTGTGTGTGTTCGCAATTGAGTGGCAATGTGCGGCAAATGGGGTGGTGAAGTTGGTGAGGGAGAGAGCAGAAACAGAGGACGGTTCTCACCATAGGCACCACCTGTACTCCACTCTGGGAGCCTCCTGAGAGCTGCCAATCAATCAACATTTAATAAAAGCCCTGCTGGTTTAGCGAGGAGGAAAGGTCAGAGTTGAGAGGGTCAGAGCAGGCTCTTAGCTGTCTGTGAGGCACCGTCTCCAGTGGCAGGTTTAACACCATTTATGTTGATTCTCTCTATGTGGCACTGAGAGTTGTAGTGAGCAATGTAATAAGTGATCTGTGCAAGTGCACCACAGCAGCAACAAAATCTGTGCAGCGCAACATGTCCTGAACTGACATACTGCAGCGTAATGGTTCTTTTCGTAATTATAGTCGACTTTCAGGGGTGAAATTTCAACAAGCCATACTAAAGACTCTGCGAGGCTGAAGACATGGAGAATGTTTAACGTGTTCACCATCTTTGTTTAGCATGTTGGCATTCTTTAACTAGCACTAATCAGCTCAGTACAGCCAGTATTTGTTGATAAACCAAAGTAAAATTTTGTCCTGATCATAACATAAGCATACTAACACTTACTCATTCCTATGTTCCCAGGGTCAGGATTAGGGATATGAGAGTTATTGTGTGTTAACAGAACTGAACTGAGGAACATAGGACCCCCGGGAAAAAATATGTTTACCATATTCACCATCTCAGTTTAGCATGTTTGCATGCTAACATTTGCTAATGAGCACTAAACAGAAAGTAGAGCTAGTTTAGTTTGGTCAGAAATTCAATGGACAAATGAACATTTTTGACCTTATGGTGGTGGTTAGTACCGTCCAGGTATTGAAAACCAAACGCTCAAAACCACGAATGTGAACCTCACGGTTGTGAAAGTGGAAAACTAGATCACTAAAGTCATTAGGATTAACTGTCTAAGAATACATCTGGTACATCTGTAAAAGGTTTATGCCAATCCATCTTGTTGAAATTGAGATATTTTACTGCTTAAGTGTAAAATTTGTCCTGATTGTGGCGCTAGAGAGCAAAATCTCTAGGAATAATCCTCTGGGAACCATGAATGTTGAACAAAATTTCATGGCAATCCATCCAATAGTTGTTCAGATATTTCAGTCTGGACCTGAAGTGGTGGTTTGACTGACTGACGTTTGCCTTCATGTTAACGTGGATAAAAATTCAGATTGAAATGGAGTTTAACTTCACTGAAAATAAGTTTTATTCCAATATCTGCATTTTAAAATGAGTGTGTCAACCTAAAGTCACAGACAAATACATAATATATATTTATAAAGACCTTAATAGCATTTGCTTGAATAGCATCTTTAAAGCACATTTGCATCAAGTATTCATGCCAGCATTAAACTGATTCAGTCGAACAGAAACAGAATGTTAAGCAATGTGAGGATAGAAGAAAGACAATGTGCACAATGATACCAGGAAAAACTAAAATCTCTGCTGACTTACCATCAAGGGCAGAAGGTCCTGCATTTTTATTCTCCTCAGCAAGCATCACTTCCTCTGGAAAGCCAAAACCACAGAATCAGAAATGAGCAGCAGATGATGGCTTAGATGGAAAGAGATATACCGGCATCTTTTCTAACTATATTTATATCTCAATTGTGGTGGAACAAACGGCTGAAAGAAAACATCAGATAGTCCAGTCGTTCCACAATCGACAGGATTAGTCTCAAAGCTTGAAGTGAAATATCGATTTTCCTTTTGTCATCAAGAGCCAAATCCTTGGTCTCCCTGACTGAGACTGAGTCTGAGACTAAAGCCACCTGCTCTGTCGATCCAGGCCCGGTAACCGTTGAGTTCTCTCTCAATCTGCTGTTGGCGTCTCAGTTTCATGAAGGCCCTGCGGTTTTCCACCCTCTCTCTCTCTTTGGCAAATTCCCTGCAGAACCAAACCAAACCACAGAATAATGTATTTTCTCTTTGAACGTACAGGGGATTTTAGTCACACACATATTTAATTCTTCTAGGAGACAATCACCGGGGAAAAATCGAGTGCTGTCTTGAACTAAGCTTTTCTCACTGTTCATTCAACCACAAGAGGAGAGCAGAGACAGCACTGCAAAGGGGGTCTTTTCTCTCTCAGTGTGGAGATAATGACAATAGATCCCTCATTAACCTTTCTGTAAAACTAATTAACTTGTATAGACTTTGACACCGTGTACTGAAACAGCACAGTTCTGTTTGACAGTAACAAGTTTGCCAGCCACTAAAAAAGCAAGTTGCACTGTGTCTTCTGTCCTCCAGCAGAACCTGCCAGATCCTAAATCAACAGGACAACAAAACCAGCTGACTTGTATGGCTGAAGCTGATTAATCTCCACTTCAGTAGCACTTACACACACACCAAACTTTCCGGTTTTATTCTTATGTATACACTTTTACAGAGGTGTTTTTGTATGGTTTTCTGGCTGTTATATTTTGATTTACTGTATAATGATAAAAGAGATATACAAAGTGTAAAACCATATTGTATAGTTAAACATACAATTTAAAATATATATACATCTTAAAGTAAGTAACCAGCTTGGGAAATTTTATGGTGATATCACATTTTTTTACCTGATTCACCTGTAGAGTCTGTCCTTAAAATGACTGAACTTACCCAGAGAGGA
Source organism: Larimichthys crocea (assembly GCF_000972845.2). NCBI lineage: Eukaryota > Metazoa > Chordata > Actinopteri > Sciaenidae > Larimichthys > Larimichthys crocea. Next base: position 20,204,025 of record NC_040027.1, read on the forward strand.
CTCCCAGCACCAGATTCAGGACAAAGAAAGAGCCGATGATGATGAGGGGGATGAAGTAAAGCCAGTTCCAGTTGGGGCCCAAGGCATCGTCGGTCTGAGACATCAAAATAAAATCTAACATCAGTAAAATCAAGTCAAGGCTGGGGGAGACTCATGCTGCCACTGGGATACAAGACAGAAATACACAAATGTAGGTGTTTGGGTGGCTGCTGAAGGTTCCAGACTCCAAGAGTCCAGGGGCAGCATTGAACAGAGACATCAGGTGTATTGATCTGCTGTGAGTGTGGAGGAGAGTGGAGGTATTCTGTATGAAGCCAATATAGAAACAGAATATTGTGTTTTCTCCTTTACTTTACAGCACCTGGACCTGAGAAAGTTAGAAAATGAGCCTCAAACAGCACAATGAATGTGCACCTCTGTGAAGGGTTGTCAAAAGTATTGATACTTTAATACCATGTGTTTACATGTGTTTTCTGTTTTTTACACATTCGATAGTATCTTAAGTATAGAAGTTATTAAAAAGAAGAGATTAACTGCAATTAACTGGTGAAAAATCTCCATTTTACTCTCCTCCTCCCGTGTGGTGGACTGACAATCACACAGCTCTGCTGCAGACACAGAGACAGAAATGTTATCTGGTATAACATTGAAGACAGTGAACACACCCAGTTGGTGCTGATGACATTGGATACCATGTTGGATTCGATAACAAGCAGTTGAAAAAAATCCAGAATGCAAGTTTTTTTTTTTTTTTGCGTGACTTAAAAAACTTTGCTGTTCCTGTTTGACACAGTGAGAGAAAAACTGAAAGTGGCAGCGTGTGTCTGGGTGTGTGAATGTGGCAAATAGAGAAGGAAGATGAGCAGGTAAAAGTAGTTTGTGAAGAACACTGACATAAGTTGGAGAATTTGAAAGGTGACATGAAATAATCTACTAGAAATATGGTAATGTAATGCCGTTGTCATTATTTGGGAACCAACTGGTCCTGTGAAATCGAAAGCAGGGCAGGCCGTTGGCATAAACAGTCCATGCGGTTGTAAAGAACTGCTACAGGGGGCCACACATTCACTGTGACATTCACTCGCTCTTCACACTTTGCACAGTGTTAAGGCTGCCATCTCTCACTCAATGACGTCAGACCCACACAACTCTTACACCACGCGTCCATTACCCTAAAGATTAATATTTCTCACTTTCCTCCTGAAAATCTGAAAAACTCACCGCTGCACGGTGGAACAGGAGACTGTGAGTCACAACTTTGAAAGCACCTTTGACATAGTAAATGAGAAAAATGACTAATCCAAACAGAATAGTTCAGCTAAAAGCAAGAAGTATTTTCTCGCTCTTCTATTTCTAGGCTGACATTCTAGTTTAATAACAACCAGGATTCACAGGTCTTTGAACAATTTGTTCTGCATCATTTACTTTTCAGATAATGTTACCGTTTGTATCGGTAGATTTGATGTTAATTCATTTGTCCACCTCTATTGTGTGCCTGTGTGTGCTCATTCAGTGTGTGTTGTGTGTAGTGTATTTGTTAGCTGCACTGGGAACGTTATGGTGGCCACAGACAAAATCTTGTTCAGGGCCACCAGAAGCCCAGGCCTGGCCCTGATCAAAGAGGTATCTAGTATCATTTTTGAATACTAGTATTGGATCAAAGTTTAAAATTCTGGTATCGTGACATCATTACCTGTGTGTTGAATGTTTATTAAACTGTCCCTCTCTTTCTTCCCTCCCTCATTGTTCATCAGCAAAGCTCATTCAGCATCACTTTAGACAACATACTGTAATACAATCACTCGGGCAAATCATCCGCCTTCATCCATCTCAATAAAAACTGAAAGAGCCAGCAGCTGACCACAATTATACCCTGGAACAGCAGTTTGTGTGAGTGAGTGCATGCTTGTGATTGTTGCTTTACTGACATAAACTACAACAAAAAATTAAGTCAATACGCTACATTATAGACATTTTTTAGTGACTGATAATTTTGATTTTTGACCACAATAAGAATGTTTATATTTTAGAAGTAGTACTTACAAGAAGCATAATGGCCTACACACCTGTTTGTCTTTTTTCTTTTCGACTGATTAAAATGAACTCTCAAGTAATGGACATTTTTTTAGACTGCAAACCAGAAAAATCTTCAACCATGTTGATTAAAACCCCTTATAAAACCTTGTTTTGTATGTAGTGAAAATCATGCTCAGGAGTTTTTTTGATAAATTCGGTTTCTGTTTTTGACCTTGAAGAAGAGTTGGGATGTTTTCTTTATTCTATTAAATCTTTCTCTTTATTAAATGTGTAGAACACCTTGGACTTGGAAGGATGTGTTTGGCCTTGAAACACTCAAAAACACTGGTCTACAAAAGCTTTTGGGAATATATCCTTCAAATCTGAAGCAACTGAAGGACCAAAATGTTGTTTTCATAGTTTTCTGCAATTGATTTATTTATTTAGCTAAAAACATAACTACAATAAAATAAAAATGCACAAAAGTCTACAAAATGGTCCAATCTGATCTATATAAAAATGAATTTTTAGACTGAATAACCTATCCATGCATCCTGTATCTGATCATGATCTCATAATTCAGATGCAACTGGAGTGAGAATATGATTGGACTTGATTTGTTGCATGGTCATGGAGGCAACAGATATATCAAATTAACAAATGGTGCTACTGCCTGCCACTGCTTGCCTTTCTGTCTGTGTGTGTGTGTGTGTCTGTGTGAGTCTGCCTGCTCCTTCCACTCTAACATAGACACTCATGAAACACTGCGCAGCATCTCATCCCTCTCTGACAGTTACTCCACAGCAGAAAATGACACTGTTTCTGGTTTCGACACTCATTATTTGTGTGTATGAGATGGAGCATGATACAGTATTTTGGTGTTTTATTTTTATTTTCAGAACTTTAGGGTAATATAAACATCAAAACTTTTCCCTTAAAATAATAGATTGTGGAGTAAGAAAGGCCTCTTTAAGGCTCCAAGAGTCGTTCAGCATCAATCTATCCCCCTAGTCAATCTTAGAAAGCATTTCTGACTGGGTACACTGTTATTCTGAATGAATCTTTGAACAATCATTACTCTGTGATGTGGATCAGGTGAACTTAATGATGTCAGTCAAGCAGCATGACAAAAATATGCATCCTTGGTCACAGTATATGCAAATGATCCAATATGTCACATTAACATGGGATAATAAAAACACTATTAGATCACGTAGATTACATTTCAAGTGATTCAAAGAGTGATTCTTATCTAGGGAGTTGGAGTGTGGAGTCTAATCTCTATTTAGGTCTTGCAGCAAGGTGCAGCAGGTTATACATTTCATCCAGGAGGAATAAAAACAGGAACCAACACAGCATTCTGCAGTTTCAACACAACACCATCAGTAACCCTCTTCCATGCTGGTTAAAGTGACCTTTAATTAGATTCATTATAGGGAAGGTTTCTTTTTGTTTGTTTGTTTGTCTTTATTTTACCTCCATGGCTGTAAAGTGAAGCCAATGTGGAAGTAGCAAAAACTGCAGTTCCTCAAACGGCCACTTGAGGCTGGCTGCAGAACATGTCAGTCTTCATAAGCCCCCATGTTAAAATGTCCAACTTCACAGCAGAAATAAACATGTTTACAGCCTCGTACAAAAAACAGTTTTGGTCTCTATAGCTGATTTACTCGTTCATGAAAACTGAGTCTGAACTCACCCGTTCAAATTATATTAAAGCTTAAAGTTTTACATTATTACCAGCATGGCCCTTTTGAATGACAGGTGTGTCATTTGAGCTCCCAGGTGTCAGTAAGTCGCCTCAGGTCCACCAATGATTCATACCTTTGCTGATTTTTAGCCGGGAGGCAGTAAAGACAGGACTACTAGGTGCCACAGATTTTGAGCTTCAAAATAGCTCTTCAGAAACCTGTGGTTGTCGTCATGGATACACTGTCTATTCTTTATAATGTTAATGGTTATACCACATACTGTGAATGTTATTGTTTGTTACGCGTTGTTTTCATCAATACTGCAAGTTTTTACTGTGGATTTGGAGAGAAGTGTTCAAATAAACCAGTAGCAAGCAATACTAAACTGTGACAAAACATTGCTTCACCTTGATAATTTGCAGCAGTCCAGAAAAATATTATTAGTGGCACATGTGCGTGTGTGAGTTGTCTTACATTGTAGAGTACAGTGGTCCATCCCTCCATGGTGATGCACTGGAAGACAGTGAGAACAGCAAACAGGATGTTGTCAAACTGAGTGATGCCGTCATTAGGGCCAATCCAAGTATCGCTGCAGTTGTATTTGGCCGGACACTGACGCACACCACACGGAAACTCCAATTCGGAAGAGTCCACTGCCTCGTTTTCTGAGAAGAAAGGTGCATAGATAAAAATGTTAATGAACTGCAATATTCCCTGGCATCAAGTTAATACTGTATGTCATCAAAGAAATGTTAAACCTTCATACATTTAACAACTTGTTGAATCTATTACAGATTTTAAATGTATAATTTTCATGTCTACTGATCTTTAGGTTTAAATCAGTCCTTGTACCCAGTGAGCAAAAATGGCCCATTGCAGAGTGCCTGAACAGTAACGTGACCATTCAGTGACAGAAAATACTCACTTCAGTCTGTCTGTGTTATCTAACTGTCCATTCAGCTTCAGTGTGATGGGAACAGCTTGGAGGTTAATGACAGCTGTGAATGTACAATGAGCTATTGTAGTGCACCGAATTGTTGGTTTTAATTATACTGGACAACACGGCCAGTTTGATTTGATCAAGTCTCCAGGTGCAGCCTGGCATGCCATTGTGTGTATGCGTTTGTGATTATGACAACAGAGCTGCTTCCTAAAGAGCTATATACACAACACCCGGCCACGCACTTGCAATAAGAACAGCAACAGAATGAGCACAGCACCGACTTTGACCTATGTGATAGTTTGCTGTCAAAAATAGTTCTAAAATAAGCCTTTTATCTGCACATTTATGAATTATTCAAAACCATTTTGGGCCCTTTCTACAAATTGCCCTCTTTTGTCTCATCCATGCCATCAGTGTGTGGCAGAGGTGTTGAGACAATTTCCTGTTTTGCAATGAAATTCAAATTAGATCTTGGCTCAAGATGAATAAAATATCTAAATAACAGTAATCACAGGATGTCACTATTGGCTACAAATCGAGTATTATGAATCATTGCATGTGTATTGTATGTGTGTGTTTGAACTGGAACACTGATAATGGACTCACAGTTACTTATGTGGACTAAATCACACACTTCTATTTACAACTCTTTGACTTCCTGTGTGAAATCCTGGATGGAAATATCTGTGCATGTGTGTGGTTATGTGCTGCATACAGGAAACAGAAAGCTTTTGTAGCGACTGAGTGTAAACAAGTGTAATTACTCACAAACTAGCAGGGGAACCATAGTGTGTGTGGAGAAAATGCGGTGAGTGTTTCTGTACCCAGAATTCCAGACTGTTGTTCGCAGGTGCGGTGCAGTTTGCCGCTGTAAAACTCCAGGCCGATGATGGCGAACATCAGGATTGCAAAAAAGAGCAGCAGGCCAATCTGAAGCAGAGGAACCATGGCCTTCATGATGGACTTCAGGACTATCTGCAGACCTGGAAGTAAAGCACACGGTGACTGGTAGTGTTCAGGTGAAAACAAACTTCTTACAGGACATAAATGTGAAACATTTTTCAGCTTTTTCCAGAGCTTTTTCCAGAGCTGAAACAGTTACTGGATTAATTGATTGGCTGATCAATTCTAAGAAAAAAAAACACAGATAAATATTTGAATGTTGTCTTTTATGATCGAAAATCATATATCTTTGGATTTTTGATTGTTGGTCAGACACAACAAGAAATCTGAAGATGCCCACTTAAGCTCAGAAAACCCTTTTGCAATGTTGCAACGCATCGTAAAATGCTGAATACTGTGCCCGACTGGTTAATTAAGGAGAAACAAGGAGTCAGCGGTGAATAAAACATTGCAATAAAAAGATACTGATGTAAACGTGTTACTCACTGGGGATGCCTGAGACCAGTTTGAGGGGTCTGAGCACTCGCACTGCCCTCAGGGTCCTCAGGTCCACTGAGATGTTCAAATGTGTCCCTGCAGCGGCCAGGATCCTACAGACGTAAACACAAACAAATGTGTATACACAAACCCACACAATCCCAAGACACAGATCAGAACTGTCACCGTCTTGCAGATGTATGTGAATGCTGCAATTTTACGGTTTATAAGCTGCGTCAAAAAGGCGACTCACACACACACACACACACACGTAAAGACAGTAAGGCCATCACACAGTGTTGGAGGATGGCTGCAGTGCTTAGATATGGAGTGTGAGGGTCCCCGGCAGGCAGAGAAAACAGAAAAAACAACAGGGATGCTTTTGGGGGCTTTTGGCTGTTTTCCTGTGTGTGGGAGGATGGCTGTGACAACTGCTATTTAGGAGGAGAACAAAGAAAGCGACTCCATCAGGGGAAGGCAGGACACCCTGAGGCTGGAGAGACATGAAGCTCACGGACAAACAAGAGCGGCGGACAAACCGTGCGATCGGATCGACCTGTTATCTGCTACACAAAGCCAGGCTCCTTCAAAAGTTCCATTTTTACTTTGTTTTGTTTTGTTTTGTCCTATGGCCTTCAGACCTCAGACTGATGAGAAAAAGAAAAGCAGTGTCTGGTGATCCCTCCTCCTCTCTGCTCCCTCATTAGTCTGCCCTCCTGCTTCCCTTTTCTCTCTCCTCATATCTTGCTCTTCAGCCATAAACCTCTCTCCTCTCATCTCCCTCTTTCTTTTCGACCTCCTTCCCAATTATGCTCACACCTCTGACTCCTCCTCTGTTTTCCCATCCTCCTCTGACCTGAACGCACATGTATTCCCCTTTCACCTAGATGGCTACTGTATGAAAGACATAGATGGATGGAGAAAGGAGGTAAAAACAAAAGGATGTGTTGAAAATGGTGTACGGGGAGTTGAGGAAATGTTTCGGCAAAAGCGAGAATGTCGCAGCATTTTATTGAAGCCAGAGATTTACCAGATTTTCCTGAAACTGAAACACAAAATTTATACTGAATTTCTTCTGGTTGCTAAATAATTACACTTAATGAAATAATTATTTTTGATCCTGAAGAGAAGAACAATCTGAAGGCAACAGCATACAAAAGAACAATTTCTGAAGTAAGATTGCAGCTGCACTGCAAACATGATTTATGTGCAGCACAATGTTAAAGAACCGTCTTTGTGCACTGTAATTTGGTCTAAGATGATAGCATACTTGATTAGCACACAGCTGGAGAAACAGCAATGCAGACCAATTACATTCCTGTGATACAGTGGTGAGAATTAGTCCCATCTATAGTGTTAGGAGGCACAGAGCAGAGCGTCATCTGATTTAATTAAGAGGGGAGAGAGAGAGAGAGAGAGAGAGAGAGAGAGAGAGAGAAAGAAAGAGAGAGAGAGATTAAAATAGCTCACCATCATCCACACAAATATAGAAATAGAATTATCCTCATGAGTTTCACACCTCAAACAATTTTTCCACGAGTCCCAATACTCTATTTCCTTCTACCTTTTCTTGTCTCCTTCTCTCCTTTCACTCCCTCTGCTGCCACCTCTGTCATTTCATCCCCCACTTCCCCCATCTCTCAATCTTTCTTCAGACCATTACTCAGTCGTGGCTGCTCTTTAGTTGTTATGGAGACTGGGGAGGGGGAGACTAAAAATGGCTTCCTCATTTAGCCCACTGTTATTCAGTGAATGTCCTGGGCCCAGTTTTCCACCAATGACTGTTTGTAGTGTTTTTGAAAGGAGGGATGCTCATAAAGTCTTTTAGATGTTCTTTGTTGGCTTGCAGACACCGCGATGGAAAGAAAAGATGTATATGTTTGTGCAGATGCTGGCTCTTTTGTCCAACTCCACAGCAGAAATAAACATGTTTACAGCCTGTTACAAAAAAATATTTTGGTCTCCATCAACCATATTTGCCACAATCTCCTTCAGCCAATAATGTCTTTGATGTCAAACTTTAAATCTATTCTCCTCTCTGCTGCTGACATTTCAGTGTGAAATGGCTGTAACCTTCCTCCTCCCCATTTACGTCTAGTTCATTATATCGAGTGTCCAGGTTGAGCTCATCATGAGTCCGCTCTTCATCACAACCAGAACTTGAGCATCCTCTTATCCCTTCACCACCACCACCACCACTGTCTAGACTCCATCAGGGTGTTTGCAGTATCAGAATCGGAATCAGAAATACTTTAATAATCCCAGGAGGAAATTATTTAAATGATCATGATCACTGATCATGGCTTCACCGATGATGTCATGATGGGATCTAATGGCCAAAGGCTTTTCAAATTTCTCATTTCTATTGTGTAGATGTCAATAAATATATTTGTCAATTCAAAATGAAGTCTGCCCTGATTGAGATGTAACCTAATTTACAGTGGGAGTTTCCAGCTTGTTGAATTTTTCTGTCCCTTTTCGTCAGATCTGATTGCCAATCAACAATACGAGAGGCCAGCCGCTCCTCCACTCTCGTCTTTCAGTAGGTACTTCTCAAATATAAGAAAAACGGCTTACTTTCTACATCTTGTCTGATTTTTTTATTGACCTTGGTTAAACAAGCGTCACGTAGTCTTGTCAGGAGCTGGACATTCTCTATTAAATAAGAGAAATTACTAGTTCAGAGACACAGTAAAGATAAAAATGAGATATATATTGTGAAAATACTGCAAAAAAATCCAGTGATCCACACTGCCCCCCATTACAGCGCTTTATAATTATCATTATGACAGACATGGTGCCCATTACTGCCGTCTGGACATTGGCACATATGACAGAGATGAGGAAGGTGAAGGTTGGGCACAGAAACTAGCAGATGTAAATCTGCCAAAGGAAGCACAACACATGGTTGATTTGGCACAAATGAAAAATTGGCAGACAGTTTATTTCCTCCCTGTAGCTTCCCTTCGCCCTCATTCATTTATCTGTTTATTGCTTGTGTTAGATTAGGTCTATTTTATGATTTAAATGGAAACATACACGTGGTATTACAAACCATTTTATTCACAGTGTCAGCGGTCATGATTACAGCATTGACTAAAGGATTCAATGAAATTGACAAACATGATGAAGACTGTTCCCTCTGCTGATTTTTTTTATTATTAAACATTTTCTATTGGTGCATCAGAGGTGTGTTAATCTAATAATTCTAATAATTTCTTAAGTCAATTTCTAAGTGTGTCTAAGAGTGTCTTTTAATGTTTGTTTTTTTGTTTGGCATTTTCTACTTTATTCGATAGCAACAACTAGAGAGAGATAGAGGAAATTCAGGGGAGAAGGAGTTGAAGACATGCAACAAAGGACCCAGGCTGGAATCAAACCCTAGCGGCAAAGACTTGAAGCTGGGTGCATGCTGCGCACACGCTCATCATGCAAGCCACTGGGGCGCCCCAAAGAGCGTCTTTATTTAGATATAAAGACACAAAACTAAAATTCAACATAAACTGGATTTTATATCCCTCTGCACTTCCCGCATTTGCCCAATGTCTCTGTTTTTTTTTTTGTCTCTTCCAATCAAGCAACAGATCTCTGTGTCACAGAGGTCTTGGAGATTGAACCGGTTGAAAAGCGGTGGTCACTTCCTGAACTGATCACAGAGACGACATGCATGTGACTGGTGCTCGATATATCTAGAAGTTATTAATAAAGTCTCTTAGCCACAGTGAGGTGTCACGCATTTGTCCACCCAGCACGTGTCTGCAGGCGTTATGTGTGAAACACACGGTGGTGAACCGAGCTGATGCCCTGGTCAGAGTTGTCAGCCGTGATAAGTGAGTAACGATGACATACCCTGCAGAAATGACAGCTCTCTGCTGTGTGACAAATCTGTCGTGACAACCGTCAAGCCGTGATACTGATAACGTTGTGACTTATGCTCCATGTCACTGTCAAGCTGCTAACTAACATGAGCGCACCTGACTATTGTAATGATATTAATTGCGCAGCATGTGTTATTTACACCACTGGCTCTCAGCTCAAGAGGTTTGGTGTATGAGAAGATGCTGTCTAATACAAAAGTCCTGAAAGAGAATTTTTTTTTTCCTCTCTAATATTTACGTCCAGCTTGTGAAACACAACATACACTTTTAACAGCCTCTCAGACACTTTTGACAAGGAAATGGATTGAACCAAAAATGAGTCAGCTTCAAAGAGAAAATAAGCAGTTCCCTGAATTGCTTAGAACTGTGGATTGCAGGTTTGTGGTGAGAGTGTTGGTTAATTTTAACGTCTGTATTTTTCAACCTTATTTTCTCGTGTTTTTGTGACAAATGGGGACTAAGTTTTGAATTTGATCCTGGGAGTGAGAGTGCTGCAGCTTGTAGCTGTAAAACGGGCTACAGTCTAATTCTTGTGGGCACCATCAACATATTAAAGGTGGTTGTTTCTGTGTGTGACAACCTAACCCTACACAGAAATGAAACCTTCTCTGTTTCCTTTATTTGATCTGCTGTTTGTCTAGCCAAGTTTTGCTCAAGGAGCAATTGAAATCTCGGGAGAGGTGACTTCACGAGGTAGAGTGGGTCCTCCACCAATCAGAAGATCGGTGGCATGATCTCTAGCTCCTTCAGTCTGCATCTCAAAGTGTTCTTGGGCAAGATAGTGAACTCCAAATTGCTCCCAAAGGCCGTGCCAACAGTGTGTGAATGATGTGTAGTGTAGCCTTGAGTGGTCGGAAGACTGGAAAGGCATAGAGTCCATTTACCATTTACTTGTCGCAAGGAGTCAACAGTGGAAACAGAACGAGTTTGAGGTGTTGGAGCTTGGCTTAAAGTTACATATGGCTTGATAACTTCTAATCTGATAGCAGAGGAGGGTAAACCCGAAAAACTGGCGGTGTTCCTGTGGATGCTCTGACTATATGCCAACAAAGGAGGTTAAGACCGGATCAAAAAGTACAGAAAATGTTTAATATTCCTTTCCATAATGTTGTCAGACACGATAATAATAAAAAAAGAAGTTACCCATTAGGTGTTCACAAGCTAAGAAACGTTTGAGAAAACTTGATTTGTAAATGAATCAAAGTACTGACATACGTACACATGATATAGCCAACAACCTCTTGCAGTTAAACACAAAAAAAACTAAGGTCTTCATCCCTGTATCTGATCCTGTAGCTCCAAATGTTGCACTGGATGTTGTACTTTGGATCGTTCTCTCCAGCTATAAATCCTCCTCTTGGTGTTATTTTCAATGAGGCTATGCTTCTTCCACCTGAAGCAGAAGCATTTCCAAACTTAGGGCCATTATATCACAACCTAAACTACATATGATAATTCACGTTTTTTCTTCCTGTCTAAATTATTTTCACCGGTCTCAGCAAGGCATCTCTGGACCATCTACAACCATCTGCTTTACACTGGCTTCTCCTTATGTTCAGGATTCATTTGAAGGTTCTTCTTTTCACACATAGAGGTCTGCACAGTCAGGCAAAATACATCTCTGATATGCTTTATCCTTACATCAAAAGGAAGGTCACTTAGATCTTCTAGACAAGGCTTACTGGTTGTCACAACAGATACAACACTATTGATTGCTCTTCATGTAGACTCAAGTTCTGCGGTCTCTGCTGTAGCCTTTAAAAAGCAGCTCAAAAGCCACTTATTCAACCCAGAGAACCCAGCTTAACAGAAATGTAAAAGTTCACAGTTTGTTGTTACTGATAATATTAATGATTGTTTTCTTCCATTAAAGCCTCTTCACACCTGTGGTCCACCCACACAGATACCCACTGTGTGGGTAAGCAGGAGGCCTTTAAGTGCCCCAGCATACACATTTTTATGGACCTGGAACTGGCCTATTTAAATAAAATGCAGTCATTATCAATGTTATCAGTTACACCTGCACTTTCCTTCCAGTAACCAGGACGTCTGTGGAAGCTATTTGATGATACTACATATTGGTGATACAGATATTGTACTTAGTTCTTGGAAAGTTGACTTCTGGGAGGTTTTCTACCCAACTAAAAACAATATATCATTATGTAATTATTGTACAAAGGGGCAGGATTTTCAGTAGATTGCATCACCAGTCGGAGAAGATCTAGCAGCACTAAGCACTATGGAGAAACACACACACACACACACACACACACACACACACACACACACACACACACACACACACACACACACACACACACACACACACCATGAGATAGTAAAGCTGGATAAAAACAGAAACATCTGTGCCTTGTGAAGCGTGGACAAAGAATGCAAAGAAGGTGGATATTAACTATCATAAGACGGTGCAAGTCAACCATGGTAATCACAGGCTAGACCAAAGATAGAAGCAGACTTTAATACAGAGGACATTTTTGCCACCCTTGTTTTGATTTTAAGAGGCTTTTTGGCATAATATTATTAAAGAATACATTTCTAAAGCACTCTGAAAATACTACCGGAAATTGGCAGTGGATATTACAGCAATAGATTTTGCAGTTTTTCACTTTTCTGCCCTCAGGCGTCAACTTTCCACCTTGTTAAGGGTTTTTTTTTTTTACGGTGATTGCTTTTATTTCAACGTTTTCTTTCACTGCGATTAGTTGGCATATTCCTTTACTGTCTGTCTTGTTACTGATCTTTTTTAATGCCTGAGGTTGTATTCAATAATATTTAAAATTATAAATGGCCTTCATTTTCTTCACCCAGACTGCACTGGACAATCTGCTAGACACAAATGTCCAGCAGTGGCTCAGGTGGTGCATTTAGGAGCATTTAAGAACATTTTAGCCCCTGGGGACACATTGATTTCTGACTTGATAATATCAGCAGCAGTATGATAACCTAACAATTGTATGTGTCCTTCCATAGTACAATCTTTTGACAGACTGCTCAAGTGAACATTAAATGCTGTGACTGCAGATTTCCTGAAATAAAACACAAAGTTTTGCACCTACACTATTGTGCAGTGCAATCTTAAGGGAACCGTCAGGAGTTTTTTTTTAAATAATATACATTCCCACCTTATAAAGACCTGTGATTCTGCAGGACGATGAATTAATATAACTGCTCTGGGGGCCCACAGTACAGTGGGTGGTGTGTGTACAGCGGATTGTCTTGACAGAATAAGGAATTGTGTGGAGCAACTCCTACAGTGCTTCTCTGGATGGTTTAGTTAATATAAGCCTCTCTGCCTCCCACAGTGTGCTCTCTCATTTTTACCTCCCCCCTCATCCTTTTTACTCTCTCTCTTTCTCTCTGAAACACACACACTGAACCCCCCTACATTCACACACAAGACATTCAAGTTGTTATGCAAGATCAAACGTTAGTGCTCCTTATATCAACAGCCAGAGACGTTGGCCAGGCTCGCTGTTAATCAGTTATCATTTGAGCATCAACATGCATACTGGTTTATGTATCAGTTAGCTTAATGTTTGCTCTTTAGCCAGAATGAGTAATTGATTTGTGTAAATTATTTATTTGCCATCTGTTTGAAGAGAGAGAGAGAGGGGGAGGGAGAAGATGGAGGGTGAGTAAGTGAGTGAGAAATGTTAATTTAGTACAGTGCAGAGATGTGTTGTTGGCATACAAACTCCTGCTAGGTCACAAAAGTTCACATACAGCACGCAATGCCAAATAAAAATCACAATGTTCCAGCATATCAGAACCACCCGCTGTGCATTAATAAACCCTATTACAGGCAAAGCAAGGACACTGCTGAAGTCAAAGGTTTGGAAAATATAAAACACATTGCAAAAGAGTCAAGCAAGTTGAACATAAAATAAGTTCATCTCTTTCTGCAAACAGTGCAGGAAGAAGTTACAGAGGATTCAAAATGTTTGTGTACTAGTGATATCAACATCATTTATTTATTAGCCCTTATGTAACAAAACCTCAGTTTGACAGACCTCCTGTCAGTGTTTTATTGTTGTTTATATAACAGCCGACCAAGTAAACTGACTGGACAAGAGACGTTTCATGGGGGCTGATATGGAGAATAACAGCACTGGGACCTTTAACTGCATGTATCACTTTGAAATAAAAAGTGGTTTGGAGCTGTTCTGTCTCTTGCAGACAATGAAAGTCAAATGCAGCACAATGCTTGTTGGCAACAATACAACTCTGACAGCCACACAGTTCAAGAAGCTGCTTCAACAGCAACTCTGTAGTGACCATGGACAAAACATGGTTTCCTTAGACAACACTAGGCTTTATTTAACATCAGTCACTTACTATATTATTATATTTATTGACACCTAGTGCGAATAATAGAGACTGAAGTATGATGACGTAACTTTGCTGACTCCAGTCTTTGGTTGATTGATGGGAAGATCCTTTAATGTATGTATATAACTTCTACCCCAGCCAGACTCATACAGATCGTAAAGGGGAGTTTCTATAGGTTAGGGCCTCTGAAATCTCTCACATACTGAATGTGTGTCAGCCAGACAGTAGTTTCTGCATGGATTTTTCTCAATAAAGAGTGTAAGAGAGATCTTGCTGGCTCTGCTAGTCCAAATACAAAATTCATGATATATATTATTTTCTGCCTTTAATTTTTTTTATGCCACTAATAACTCTGCACACTGGGCCTTAAGACACTGAACACCAGGAATATTTCAAACTACCTACAGTCTCTTTGGTGCACTCAACATCCCTGCCCTCTGGACACTCATCCATTTAGTCTAGCTGCTTGTCAGAAGCATTCACTCCAATACAATTTTCAACATCCAGGAGAGGACAAACGGATGTTAGCTGGTATTAGAAAAGTCCAAAAACAATTTCTCCAAATTAATTCTGTTTCTAACTCCCATGTGGATTGTGTACAAAAAACAACTCAACATTTGCAGAGAAACTGTGGCTGTAACAGAGCACACACGTTTCTCTTGCCAGCAACACTGTTAGAAGACATCTGATGCTGGTTAAAACGAAAAAACTAACTGTTAACTGATAAATGCTGCTTGCGTCCCACTGTGTTTTTACTGTGATTTGGTATTTGTAGTGATTTTTCACCCCCAGTTTCAGAATGCAATATCACAGTCCAAAAATATGGACAGCTGTATATGTGTATTTGTTTATTGTTGAACATATTACTTGACAGCCAAACATTAAGCAAGTGCAATAAGACCATAGCAGCCAGCTAATATTTCTAGTCCAACAGCAAGAAGCCCAGCTCGGCGTCTGTCTTCCAGCAAGTCCCAGATTTACTCTCGTCTGGCAGCCTCTTACTCAGTCAGTTCCTCTCTTCCCTGAACCCCAGTTATGTTGTCCACTCGCCTGGCTCCAGTTCTGGTGATAATTCCAGTGTCGCTTCCCATCTACATCTCTTTATCTCTGACCCACCCGAGCACTGATATCTTGGGAAATACACTTAATGATTTTTTTTGCTGTGAGTTGGATGAGAAGACTGAAACAGAGGGAAACAGTTAGCATGGTTCTGTCCAGACATAACACCTCTAAAGTTCACTAACTGAGATGTTATATCTCATTGTAAAAACATTTTACAGAGGGGTTAGGTGCCGGACTATTTCTTGACTGGAGGCCAGTAACTTCATGATGTCTCCTCTTGTTGCTTGGCAACTGCTGTCATATTTCTCAAAATGTTGCACTGCTGCTTTAAAACTTTGATGTTTGAGAGACTTTAATTTTTATCCTGGGACAAAATTTTTGTCCTTGCAAGACTTGCCTCTCTTTGCATACACTGTTTGAGTCTAGAAATTAAAATGACACATATTGTGTATGTCACCCTGTCTCAGTGTGGAGTGAATAAGGTCTTTACAACTCAGTATGTAGATTAATTACATTCTAAACAATGTCTGACGAGATTCAACAGTAATTTATGTTGTGGGAATATTGTGTTCCTCGTGTTATTTAAATCTTTTACCCAAGCCTGTGCAGGAACAAATGTCACATTGGTAGACTGAATGTATGAATTCATTTCTCATAAAATAGTTGTCTGATTCAATTTGCCAGTTCATGACTTACAAATGTTTGAGTGACTTTCATCTCAAACTTCTTTCAGTTTTACCAACTTTCACTCGTACCTAAACTGACTTTAATTTGTTGTGAACTCCAGATAATATCAGGATCGCTTTAATCTTAGCGTAGCACCTCATCCTCTCTGATAGACTAGGCTGCATAATGACATAGTCTTTGTTTCATGGCCCACTCAGCCTCTTTAGAAAGATGGAGAAAAAGGAAGGAAAGAAGGAAAGAAAGAGGGAGGGCATACGGTGAGCTAGTTAGACTGTCAATTTCCTCAACACCATCATCATTATTCACTGACTTAATTCAGGATCACAGCTAAAACGCCACTTTCACTCTGAGGATGTCACTCGCTACATGCTCTCTCTCTCTCTCCCTGCATCTTAATCTCATATATTTTGATGTTTCATTCGGTTTGATTTGTGAAACAAAAGCTTGTTGAAAAGTGAAAGAAAAGTGTTTTTCTTGTCTGTCACATGCACCAAAAGCAGGTTTATAAGCAATATTCCTCCATCGGTCTATGAGGAAATCTATCATCGTCTTGTCTAATTGTAGAGACATTGACCAGAGAAGCAGCGGGACTGGAGCCAGTGACAGCCTGACCTGGGGCGGGGTCCTCAGTCACCACGGTAACAGCTCAGGGGGACATATCCACCCCTGCTGTGTCTGAACTCATCAATCGATCAGACAACAGATGGGAAATGAGATTGGAGAGGACATGACTGTCTGTGTATCTGTTTGTGTGTGGCTGAAAGTATCTGTGTGTGTGTGTGACAGTCCTAACAGGTGTATGACTGCCAAACAGACAGAAGGTGTTGTTGGCTAAAAGACATGCAGTAGTGGCACATTTGGTTCATGCACATGAATGCACAAACAGACACACACACACACACACATACACACACACACACACACACATCAGACAGATTGTGGTTTCAGCTTTCAGTGAGTCAGGTACAGTGACAGTATGTTCACACCCCAACAACTTCGCCGAGATAATAATATGACGCAAATGGCGCAGCTCAACTTTAGCAACACTGGCAGAATTATGTAGCGGGAGGAAAGATGAGGACAGGAAATGAAACAAAATGAAAAGGACAAAAAATAAAAGGCAAGGAAACAAGGGAAAAGGAAAAAGGAAAAATAATGAGGAGTGGAGTAAAAGAAAACAAAACGTAAACATGTATAAGCTACACAACTCATTAATATTCTTGCATTTCTCTCGCCACCTGATATCAAGGGTGGTGCGATCGATGTGAAACTCTCATCTTAGCTCTCCCTCCTGGCTAGAAGTGGCAATAGAGTAGAAATAGCCCAGTTTTGACACCCAGTGAGGAATAAAGACAAATGGCTGCAGCATCAATCCGTTCACATAGAAAAGAGAACAATGCCTCTCTCTTTTAATTAACACTGGAGGCCTAGAACAACTCCATAAACTCCATCTTATTCTAGCCACATAACAATGTGTGCACCAAAATTAAACACACACAACTTTAATTGATGAACTGATTCCACACAATTAAAAGATTGCATATTGCTGTTTGAAAAGCAGTAATCTGAAGAGATTACTTTGAGAACTAAACAAACAGCTGTGAAGTGAAGCCAATGCGGAAGTACCAAAAACTGCAGTTCATCAAATTTCCACTCGAGGCTGGCTACAGATGTGAGTCAATCTCCATAAGCTCCCATGACAACTGTACTGAAGGTGATTTTTTTTTTTAACTCACCCATTCAGTTCAATTATTATATTATAATTCAATTATATTCAGGCTTAAAGGCTGCCAAGATGGCTGCAGCCAGAGTAACCACAGCTTCAGAACGTCTCTTCAGAAACCTGTGGGTGACGTCACGGATACACACGCCTGTACTATCAATTTTTGCAGTTTAATGAGTGGATTATTTGACTTAATTGATAAATATGTACTATATAAAATCCATCCTCATTTATTACTGGTTTAAGATGATGACCATGTCCTCACAATGTCTCCAGTTTGAAGCCAGCTGGGGACTTCCATAAGATGTTATCTCTCTTCTCATTTCTTGTCTTACTATATTAAATAATATGCAATAAAATGCCTTTTCACTGGTTTTAATGCTTTGTGTTTTAATTTTAATTCTTCTGAAATAGGAGAAAGTCCTCTCCTCTACAATGCCAATTCTTTTGTTGCAGTCAGATGATATGAACAGTAAAATAAGCTTCAATTTCTTCAATTTCCAAAGTAAAGAGGGAAAAGGCTGAACCATCTTGACAACAGATTTCTCAGACATGTCTGTGTTCCATAAAACTATCCTGAGGGTAACGGAAATGGATGCCCTTTGTTCCATCTTTACTCTCATTAACTACCTCTGAGCTAACTCGATCTCAGCTCCACTCTCTCCATATCCCCCACGAGGTGTCTGGCGCATAGTGGTGACACAATCCCTTGGTGGGCGTCACCCTCTGCCAACTGTTGCCAGTCTAATTGGAGGGCTTGCCAGCAGATGAGACTGCCAAGGTGCCAATTAGTACGTACGATTACGCATAGAGGCATCCTTCTTGTTTCCTCCAGCTCCATCTCTTCTCTATTCTTTACTTTGTTTCTCTTCTGTCATGCTTTCCTAGGTTTCACCTCCCCTGGTCTTTGACTTGCTTTAACAACTTTAGCAATGGTATCTGGCTGGTAAAGCGTGCGTGATGGCCTTAGAAAACCTGCAGGCCTGCTATTCGAATTTCAGTCACAACAGTCCTCAGCTACACGATAACAGCCTTTAAGGAAAACAGCAAGAGCCATCTGGTTTTTCATACCTCCCTCCCACTCACTCTCTCTATGTAATACAGGCCATCTTAAAACACCAAGGCAGCTTGCTGAGGTAATCATGGCCTCCAGCGTCGACACTGTTAGCAAATGGTTCCATAATTACACGTGTTCACACATAATGTTGAGTGACTCAGGGGTTTCCACTGTGGAAGGGAACAGTTGTGTGTTCTGCTTCGATGGGCAAAATATCTCTATGGTACAGTTAAAACAGAGTAAACCTCAGCTCAGTGCAGTGACGTGAGTTGAATAAACACTTCTCTGACACAATGTCAACAGAACTTAACATTATAAGCTTCACAGATTACAGTATTTACTGTGTTGCAATTGGGCTGAATTGCTTTACATTCTATACATACAACAAACAGGTTTCTGAAGCACAAAATCTGTGGCGGTGCCCGCTGCCATGTTGGCAGTCCTGCCTCTTCCACCTCAGGCTAATCTAAAAATCAGCAAAGACATGGATCATCGGCAGACCTAAAGGCAGGCTTAATGATTACTGGGTGCTCAAACAAACCATCTGTAATGACATCAACCTGTCAATCAAAGCTGCCAGGCTGGTAATTACACATAACTTTAAGCCTTAAGCCTTTTGAACAGGTGAGTTATATAGAAATTCACCCTTGGTACAGTAGTCATGAACAAAGAAACTAGCTATAGAGGCCAAAACAGTTTTTTGTACCAGGTTGTAAACATGTTTATTTCTGCTGTAAAGTTAGACATTTTAACATTGGGACTTGTTCTGTAGCCAGTCTCAAGTGGACGTTTGAGGAACTGCAGTTTTTGGGACTTCCGCATTGGCTTCATTTTCACAGATTTTGAGCTTCAAATTGGCAATGGATGCCTATGGGTAACGTCATGCATACTTTGTCCATTCTTTATATTGTCAATGGTTTGCATGCATACTGTGTGTGAGAGCAGTGAGTTAAGAAGGTGTCTGTTGAGTATTTGTAACACAGTCAGTGACCCCTCCTGTCTGCAGAGGCCAACTAATTACTAACTGATAGACAGCACCAGTGACTCATCTAATATTATCAGCAGTTCTCATAATATTCATTCTCTCTCTAATAAGGTTGCAAACCTTGAGTGATGGCCTATAGGTGAGTGAGTGTGTCCATGGTAGTGTGAGTGTGTGTGTGGTGGGTGGTCTGTGTGTTTCAGAGAAAGAGGGAGGGAGAGAGTGCGAGGACATTTTCATCAATTTATCTTTGCTGTGGCCAGAATGATAATTTAGAGAGGGATCTATCTGCAGCTCACTTCATCATGCTGAATATTAATACAATGAGACCTGGAAAGCTATTTCATCCAGATCGAGCACGTCTCCACCCTAAATCACAACTGGTGGCTGAAATTCAACCAGAGAACATAAAGGCAGAAGAAATACATTGAAGAAATACATGTTTTCTGATTTTTGGGGTGTATTCATCTTACTGCAAAATAATGGCTCAGTAAATTAAGACTGTATTATTTTGGATGAATCTAATGACTTCAGCCTCAGCAAACACTGACCTCTGTGCCAAGAGAAGACGACACATCAGTACTGACTGTCTGTGTATACAGAGCTCACATTCAGGTCTGATTACAGCATCTGTCAGCCTTAACAGGCTTTGGTCTGTTTTTATCAAACAGGTGAGATTAGAACAATCTATTAGTATGCATCTGTCTCACTGCGGTTTAATTAAGCTTCTAATTTTGGTCAAGTCGTAATGTGGGGTTAATTGTCCTAAACCACTATCACATATCAACTGAGGCTGGTAGAGCAGGAAGCTTGCTGGACAAACCTTTCCCTACACCCTTCCACAACAATCCCTCCTCTGCTCTTTTATACCACTTTTTTCCTCCAATGTGGCATCCTCCCTCTCTCCAACAGCGAGTGGAGTATCGTTAAGAAGCAGAGCTCGGATCATCAATAATTGAACAGCCAGAATCATGTAGAATTCTCTAAGAACCCTGTCTGTCGCCCTTTGTACTTCTGCGCTGTGAATTGATTAATATTTAATTTGTGTGTGTGTGTGTGTGTGTGTGTAAGAGAGAGAGAGAGGTGTTGAGTTTAGTTTAATCTGCTGTCTCATCAAGCTCCTCTTTTGAAATCATAAACATTTCCTCACTCTGCTCTGACAGCGAGGCACCTACTTTCTCTGAGAAGTTGCCTGCTGTAAATTGGCCTTTAATCTAACACCTTTCCCCCGCACAATAGACTAACGTAAGCCCCCATGGGCCTTTAACTGCCATGTAATTGATGTACTGTAAGTACAAAGAGTGAGGTGATGGTTTACAAGCTGTAACCACCTCACAACAGTCCACAGCTGCTTGTGGTTTGCCTCCAGCTCCACATCACATTAATCCAACATGGTACTTAGGTAGTAACAGGTTGTTTTCAAAATCCCAGCACAGTTTTTTTTAAACCAACCAGCAACCTCTGACCCTTTAAGACAAATTATACATAATTAAGAGCGTGTCCACTTTGATTGATAGGTGGGTGCCACCACAGGTGGCTTGTTTCAGGTTTCATTCAACTGGCCTCAGCTCCACCAACACATCTTTGCCCATTTCTGGATTAGCCAGGAGCCGGCGGAGGCAGGACTGCCAAGATGGCAACAGTCTGAGCCAACACACTCTGAGCTTTGGCACTATGTTTCAAACGTACACTCAGAAATATCTATGATGGAACACAAACAAATAAACAAGTAGAACCCATATATACAGTATGTACACCAAGTTCCACAATGTAATGCTTCAGCTTTTATAGATGTGTCACACAATGACAGTAAGTCATCAGTGTCCATCAGTGATTAATTAAATTACATAAATGCCATCCAAATTGCCATCGGACAGATAGCAGATCTTCAGAATCACAAAATAGAACAAGAATATAATTTTGTATTCACTGTGAAGTGAAAAATAAATAGTAAATATAATGAAACATGTTAATGTGATGATAATTAGACCAACACCAAAGTTCTAATATTGCCGGGTTACCAAAACTCCATTAAACAACCTGCTTATGTGACTTTTCTTCACAGGCCGTGGATCCCTTTGGCAATAGTGTTAAATTAAAATTAAAAATTTAGGAAAAGTCACAAGCAAGCAAGAAAAAAATATGAGCAACAAAACATGATGAAATAACTTGGAGCCTTAAATAAATACACAAGAAGAAGGGTGTTTTGAATACAGTAAATCTCACCGAATACACACAAACACCCCGTGCGACTCACCCACTGAGGACCACGATGAAGTCCATGACGTTCCATCCGTTCCTGAGGTAGGAGCCTTTATGAAATACAAAGCCCAGGGCGATGATCTTTATCCCAGCCTCAAAGCAGAACATCCCGATGAAGTAGGGCTCAGTCTTCTCCTGTAGATGCAAACAAGACACGAAAGATGAGATCATCAGATCAGATGAGTGACTTGACAGAAAAGCATTAAGTGTGGTTGTGTGTGCAGATGTTTCCATATGTGAATATCTCACCAGTCTCTTAGACATGGGTGTTTTGTCCTCTCCAGGAAGGTGCTGCTCCAGAGCCAGGACGATGCAGTTGGCGATGATGGTGGTGAGGATCATGTACTCGAATGGAGTGGAAGGCTGAAGTTAAGGAACTTCTGACTGACCTCATGTTGAGCGTCTAATAAAGTATGTTAATATAAAGGATAAGGCTGGTGAATTTTAACCCCAACCTTGAGAAAAATCAATACCAAACACATTATAGTCAGTCAGGCTACTTTCAGGTCATGTGTATTAACTTTTTTTAAAAGGCTCAATAATTTTCTAAAACATTCCTCAAAAAAAAGAAGAAAGAAAAGGTGTATTTGTTAGGGACTATTTTAAACCACAGATTTGGTGCAGTAGTGAGTATTTACTGCAGCGGGATAGCATATCTCAAAATAAACTTTGGTGCTCTTATTCATGGTAATGAGGGAACATGTCACCCAGTGCAACAATGCGGCTCAGTGATGTGATCTGGATACACGTGCAATGTTTGTTAGTAAGATCGGTTCATTGTTAGTTTTGGTATTTTCATATAACAATAAGAAAAATATTACCAATATTACCAGCCTCATTCTTTAAGTAAGTGGATTTAAATTAGACATGGGTTGTTCACAGAATAGACAGAGAGAGAGCGCGAGAGAGAGAGAGCACTAAACAGGTTTCTAGGTCACAGCCCAACACAAGTGTCATGCGATCTGTTCATCAGAGCACAATAGCGGTTCAGGAAATGTGCGTAGTGCAATTAATGGTACTAAAAATATTTCTATAATGTCTAAACAAAGCACAGAAAGTCTATGGACTTAGAATAGGAAAGATTCAGTTAAACGATTGGGCAAAATAATTGAGGTAATTACAGCAAATCAATCCCAGCAGCACTGCAATTACACTGTCATGTAAGCATAGATAGACAGGCCGACATTAATTCCTCTGTATGAAACAGAATTAACCTGGCATGTTATAAGCCCCGGGGCGGTAGACACAACCAGACACAGGCTGTACCTTATTTGAGGTCAGCTGCCACAGACAGTGACACACACACACACACACACACACACACACACACACACACATACACATACAACCGAGGCAACAGAAGGCTTATGGAGGTGAGTGGGTGGACCTAAGACATGATCTTATAAACAGGGTCACTGTCGCTACAAGCTTCACCTCCTGTTCTGTGGGACCAGCACTGGTTGTCCGTTCAACTCAAGGCACTCTGGGGTTGAGTTAAACCAGCAAAGTACTCTATCTAATGCTCTGCGTGGGCAGTCTTCCTTTCTCCTGGTTATGTGCAGAAGAGGTAGGAAGGAAGGAAGGATGGGAGCTTAAATCTGCAGAGTGGAGACAGGGAGGGAGAGAGCGGAAGGAAGAAGGAGGCAGAGATAACAGACAAGAAGACACAGGGAAAAGGTGATAAGGAGGATGAAGGATGATCAGTGGAGGAGAAGATGATGGCTGCATAGAGAGTTAGGAGCTTGCGAAACCGGTAGGTGAGGAGGAGGCAATGAGACCAAATAAGACTGACATCGATGTTGCGCTGGCAGCTGTACCCAGCAAGGTTACTCAGGGACATGTAAGCCATGAAGCTAAATAAACAGAGCAAATACAATCTTACTCCCACCAGCCCACAGGGATTCTAACTTAAACCTTGGCTGAGCCACAGATTGACTCAGTGATTTCGTGTTAATTGCTGACAGGTTTTGGAAAAACAAAACCGTAGCAGCCATCAGCAACCAGTAGGTGATGAGCATGAAAACAAATAGTAAAAAGTGGTTTCATTTAATAGTATCTGCCCGGGGGATTTGTTTGGCTTTTTTTTGTTGTTGTTGTTGTTGTCCTTTCACGAAGTAAGGTGTATGATTTGATTCGCTTCTCAACAGCAACTAGCATCAGTTTAGCCTCACTGAGAGAAGCAGCAGCCAGTCACCACACCCTGCATTCCCTTAAACACACAACAAACAGGAGGGGGAAGACGAGATGAAGGGAGACAGAGGGAGACAGAGAGAGAGAGAGAGAGAGAGAGAGAGAGAAGAAAGGGGGGGAAAGAGAGAAAATGAAGATAGAAAAACAGAGGTATCCACGGCAACAGGCTTCTCTTCCAGCCAAAAGTCAATGCTATAAGACGGTTACTGGGCAGCTGAACTATGTCTGTAACATACACACACAGAGGCTACAGCTTTGTGCTGTATATGAGGCTAATTTTAACCACTACCTGACAGATCATATCTTATCATTATTGTCAAAGGCATCACCTAAAAATGTTTATGACTTTGTCGTATATTTGAATGTGTGGTCATATCTTGAAGTAATGTTGATAGACATAAATGTGATACATTACATACATTCTTTATATTGTTATATGCTATAAATATTTTTATATAGTGGTGATAGTTTTTTTTTTGTATTTGGGGTCATCACATCAGGTGATGGAACAATGTTGGTCGGTGTGCTGTCTATATAGAGCTCCATGTTTAATCAATCTGTTTTTAAAACCCTGCATCTAAAAACCAGTTGATGTTTTAATCAATTACGCATAATTTTTTGTATTAACTTTTCTCTTTGTTCTGCCCGAAAGTGCCTGACTTCTTTTCTGTGACTTAAAAAGCACCTTAAACCTGCAACAACTGATGTTTTGGACACTTTTAAGTTGATAGCCTCTTACACAGCTCCGTTTTTGGTCTCCACCAACTCCAAATAAAAGCTTTAGTTTCAAAAACTTCCCAAATAACATTGCAAAAAAGTTCTTATGCTTGGTTGAGGAGGAAAAGTTGATGTATTGATAAAAGCAAAATGCAACAACGTGCAACAGATTTGGGGAATAAATCAGTAAATTATATGTCCACTGAAGACAGTTCTTCAAATTAATACATCAAGCGTGAAGGTTTGCTTTCTTTACATTGTCCTACATATGTTTTCCCCAACTGAGGTTTGACGAGCGCTCATTTAATTATGTCATCTTGTTACGCCTTCTTCCTCCAGCTTAAGATAAATCCTGACACTGGAGAATTGGCAGCTGTTTATCTCGATGCACCAACTCCTAATAATCCCATAACAATACTGAATGGAGTCGTGAATTTTCTCTAAATTCAGATAAACTTTGTGCTATTTTTGGATAAAAAACTAGCTTGTGTCTATCTGCTATTTGTTGCTGGGTTGGTAGTATACAGTGGGTTTTTCATTGAAAACAGCAGCCAGCTGTGGCCACAAATGGCACAATGGGAGTAGTGAAAGTCAATCATAACAGCAAAGTTGTGAGGCAGTAAACAAAACAAGACCTCTGCAGAGCTGAGGGGAACTCCACATTCTGTGATAATACTCTGTGATAATACAATCTCCTCTATAAGCAACCTCTGTCTTCTTGTCAGTTGTCACCTACCGACACAGCAGGTCCTCTTCCACACTGTCCACCATGTTGAACTACAACATGGCTCTACAGTGGCCCACAATGGACAAACTAAACACTGGTACCAGATAGGGCCTTTCACATTTTTCAACATAGTTTCTCCTACTGGCCTTAGTCTGCACTTTCTGAGTGCCTTTGTAGTTATTACTGATTTGGCCTCTGCAACCTTTTTGATGCACTCGTATATTCTGCAGTCTCAAAAGTGTGTTGACTTATCTGCCCAAGAGCCTCCAAACAACAGATGGGTTATACCTGATATGAGTGATATTCCCTGACTAACCCCAGGCCTTTTAATAAAGTCTCTCCATAGAATACAGAACCAATCAATACTGGATTCACCATAAGTTACACACTCAACAAGTGTCTTCAACCAAAAACCCGTCCTCTCCCCTGCTCTGTGCTGTTTTGGTTTGTGACGTTAATCACGGATCGTCTACCAGCTTTCGCAGCTCGTGAGCAATCCTGTGAGTCACAGTGACGCTGGCACTCTGCCTCGATTCCTCAAACATGCGTGTAAAAATAGACATGGAGACAGAGTGTGATGCCCTGTGCATCTGTGAATACGCTCAAGCCCAGACTGGATCCAAGCCCCTGTGATTATTATTACATAGAGGTGAAAATCAGAAGGAATCACAGGCATCTGAGATTGGCTTATTGGAAATCTGTGAATCATCAGCTGCCTGTGTGTGTGTGTATGAGTGTGTGGTAAAGACAGAGAGTAAAATTGAATATAAAGACACAGAACAAAGCCAGGCGTGTAATCCCCATTTGGAGTAAAATTAACTCTATTTAAGCCTGAGGAATGAAAACACTGATACACACTACAACTTCAAACTGTGCCGTTAATAAAATATCCATAAGATGAAAGATGCTGTCAAATGAATGGATTTAATAGACCTGCTGCACCAAACACAGTTCAATCTTTCTTTAATTCCACATCACCTCCACACCACAGTGGCCTGTTTGAGCCAGCCGATCAATCCTGAGGATAAATAAATGCGGCCATAGTTCAGCCAGCCCTGTGGGTAAACCATATCAACTCAGAGCCACAGCCAGCTCGTATATATACCTCTCAGTCAGGAAATGAAGAGGCAGCCACAGTACCTGAGGCCCAGAGATAACCAGAGAAGGAAGGTGAAACATACAATATGTGTGATGTTTTGCGGATTGGTTATATTCATCTTCTCTGCACAGATTGGAGAGCAGTGCATAGTTGAGCATAGTGCAAGGCTGCAATTACAAGCCTCATTTTCTTCTGATATGTTCACTGTAAACATGCTGTCTCATTAAAAGAAGTAAAAAAGCAAGAATTAAGTAGAAAAATGTTTTTATAATTGGAAATAAATGAGAGTAGCATCATAACTACACTGGGGACACACGGGTCATTTCCTTGATAATTTTCCATTTCCATTTTTCATGCAAGGATTGAATTTAGTTAGAGGGAAATTAATGGCGTTTCTCAAGGATAAACTCACCCTAGAGGCATATACAAAGAATTTTCAACCTAAAATGCAGCCTTAATTCAATTTTCATGTATTTCAAACCCTGGTTAGGCCTCTGACATTTGCCATAAAAGCATAAAGTCATTTGTAGCATTTCCTATCCAGTAACCGAAAATGCCTACCTGTCTTGACACTTAAAAACTGAAAGCCTGACAACCAGCATGCATATGGTTATTTTTGTGTGCCCTGATGAAACAAACTATTAAATCCATCAATCAATTATTTAGAGGTGTACCATCTCAATGGGAAACTTCCCACTGCGGGAGATCCCAGTGGGGATCAGACAGGAGGAGCAGCTGTAAGCCCTCACCAGGCCTGCTACACTAAACTCAGGCCACACGCTTAATTAGCCCTGCCTCTTCCCTGCCAGCCCTCCATCAGCCTTTCCATCGACCCTCAGGCAGGTAGGCTGACAGTCAGGCTCACACATACATGTTCATGCATATTTAACTACCTCTTACTCCTGTGAGCATGTCAGGGGCATATAAGAGAGAATACGTACTCAAATAAAGATCAAAACATAGTGTAAGATGCTTTCATAAGCCCACACACAGCACTCTGAGTGCTCAGTCATGGAGACCTCTGGATGATTCCTGAATTGATCATCTGTTGTTAATTGAGCACTCAGAGAAAAAAGAGCCTCTTATGGTGAGGTGACAGCTCCAAACACAGGGCTGACCTTTTACGAGATGTCCTGCAGAGATGGTGTGTGTGTGTAAATATGTGCATATTTGTGTGTGTGCTCCTTTATTTCTATTTCTGTGTGAACCAATACGTTTTAGACAATGAAAGATGAAAGCAAGTACTTTTGGGGGAGGTGAAGATGTTTAAAGGGCCAGTATGCAGTATTTTTCTGTCATCTAGCAGATATTGATTGCAACTGCCTTGCTTCACCTTCCCATTTCCCTGCGTGCAGGAGAAACTATGGTGGCCAGCGTTTGGTTTGTCCATTCTGGACTGCTGTAAAAACATGGCAACATGGTGGGTAATGGGACCCAATATCCCGGCTCATTCTAAGGTAAAATGAAAATGGAAAATGAAATTTCTCCTTAAATGAAGCTTTTCATTGTATACAGTGGGGGAAAAAAATCATAGATTAGTACACTGAAGAGCCAAAATGTCTAATGGGTGACAACCTCACACCAATGACAAGACTGCATGAAGTCACTGCTCCGGGCCAAAAAATAGCCCATCCTATAGTCATCAGCTGTACAACCATAGTGCGTCGTATTAGAGGTATTTTTTTTTAACCTTTAGACAAATCCACGCTATTTGTTTCCCTCTGTTTCTAGTCTGAGCTAAGATAAGCTACAGAGAATCATCACCTAAATCGGCAGATCATCAGATTTTATGGAGCCTTAAAGCAAGTTTCAGCTCATTGTTTAGGCCTGCAGTTTCACTGTTTTGGTTCACTCTTTCATGCTCTCATAGAGTCCTTTTCAGACACAACAGGAAGCTATTTATTTATACAGGAAACAAATCTTTCAAAACCCACCATACACGTCCTGCTCAGCACCAAGCAGCTTGGAGACCCAGGTTTGGTGAACAAAATCGAATGTTTAGCATCTAAAGAGCCAAATATATCCCACAGGAGCCGGTAGAGACCAAAAAAAGAGTAAATATTGAACTTACAGTCGCTATGTGGACAGAAAAACGACTCCAAATAAATGATAATGTTGCTCAGTAAGTGCTGGATGTGTGAATCGCCACTGTTTGCTAAGATGTTAAAGATCTTAAAAGAGGATATGTTAATGTTTTGTTTCCTCTTAACCAAAGAATGTATCAGTGAGTATATTCACAAGTATAATAGATATAAATGTGTGTACCATTATCAATATGTTTGTGTATTTAACGTGCATGAATGTTCACACTCCCAACAAGTTTCCTATACTGTGTATAACAGAGCCACTCATCACAGTCACAGTGGATATTTACAAGAACACAGCGACACTCAACTCAGCATCACTCCCCTCAAAACCATATTAGCGAACAATATAATATAGATCAACTAAGTGAGTAATGACTTGTTGTAATATTATACGGCACAGCGATCAGACATCATTACATATAATTCCTGTTAATGTCTGTTAATCAGATACAGTAGAGCTCATTAGATGTAATGAGACACTCCCTCCATAACAACACATTAACCTGGAGGTTATTCAGTCTGACTCGTTTCCTCCTGGTCACTACAGCAAACACATTATTTTGACTTAAAGCCGTCTGTACTCTTGACGCAGCTTGTCAGATGAGCCTGTAGGTGCACTGTAGGTGTACTATTGTTAATGTAATGACCCAACCAACAACAAATACAAATACGCTTCAACATTTTTTCCCCAGCTGTTGATTGAAATTCATCCTATATCTATTTTTAACCACCTCAATAAATGGACAAACCCAGAGGGAACAACAATAGACAGCGATCAACAATAGATCGTTTTTATAGAATGTTTTTTTTTTTTTTTAAATCAGCAGTGGGCCAGTCAGTCAGTCAGGAAGCAGTTGAATGAAGCAGAACAATAGCAGAGAAGAAGCCACACCTGGCCTGGGCACCTGGTGAGCTGCACAACAGCAGCACAAACACGCCACCAATGGACGCTTGCGTGTGGTCGTCCTCCTCAGCAACAGGCGGAGGAAATTATTTAGTCTCTCCCATTTCAGTAATAGAAGTGTGAGTCATTAGGTTTGAGAAAGCAGTAGTCATTAATGTAATAGCGATACTGAAAGTTAATAAAAGTGTTATGTAATACAGATTTGGATAATGCCACTCTCTGATTTAATAGCTGGTTGTTTATAATGTTTAGCTCAGTCTATTGTGTTTTTAGTGTACTATTTCATATTGTTTTTGATGTTATGTCAAGTGTCTTTGAGTACCTTGAAAAGCGCTAAATAAAATATATTATTATTATTATTATTATTATTATTAGCAGTATCTAGGCAGATAGCAGCAGATACATTTTGGTTGGTTGGCTTGTAATGAGGGGTTGCAGTTATCACAAGGTAAAATAGCACAAATATGACTATCACAGTGTCCTAAAGTCTAAGTATATGTCTTATTTTGTCCCATTACTGGTCCCAAACCCAAATATATTCAGCTTACAATCATATAAAACACAGAATAGCAGCTAATCCTCACATTGGCATCTTTACTCAAACAATGACCAAAATTATTAATATCAAAACTAATTGATTATCCAAATAGTTGCTGATGGATTTCCTCTGATTGACTGACTAATCATTGCAGCTCTAGTTGAGCTTGATATGTTTACTGTATATAACTCTTCAGGAGGGACAGCAGGTCTTCATAGCCTTTTGTTGACAGAGAAGATTTACAGCCATAAACAGAGAAACTCCTGTGTGTTCCTCTAATCCGTTTTCCACTGACACCACCTCCCCCTTCTGCAGTACGTTTTGTCTAGATAGAGATATATTGTCATAACATGACTCAAACTCAACAAAGAATGTCTTCTCTCCTTTATCAAAACCTAATTTCCTGTTGCACGGTGTTGTATTTAAATTAAGCAATCAACTAATGAACCAAAAAATGTATCACTCTTTTTTATCACAGTCTTCAGACTGATCTCTCTGTGTGTGTGTGTTGGTTGAATTTCTCATGTATTGCTCTGTGTGTGCTCTCCATGGTGCTGAAACAGAGAAATTATAGGCAAGTGTTTAAGAGATTCAGCCTTCTGTGAAATCGTAATTACTTGTGGAAATGTGAGATATTTGTATTAAGTTTGGGTGCCACAGATGGATTATAATTTGTTGTCTTTGTGTTTATGTCTATTAGTCAAACTGGAACAATTTACCCACCTTTGTAATTCACTCATACCTGACTTCCTTACACATTGATGTGTTTGTATATTTCACATGTTTAACCGGCTTCATTTGCACCATGAAGCAGAGAAAGGATATGGCCACTCAATGATTTTCTTGGCGTACTTCCTGACCACGTTGTCCTCACCAAAGATGAACAGGGACCTGTTGACGGTGAAGCAGTTCTCCCTGACCGGGATGGGGTTGTACAAGGCCATGGTGCGGGCACGCTGTGCTTTGGTCTGCTTGAAAGCTGGGGAGATGCCACCTGTGGACACGGCCGCTCCATCGCGGTTCCGGTTGCGCTCGGACCCTCCATCCCCTGAGCTCAACAAGCCCGGGACGTCGTCTCCAAAGCGAGCCATTCTGTCAAAAACAAAAAAAAAATCACACGGAAGGGAAGACAAGTGTGAGACAGGAGACAGAAAAGGAGGTTATAGTCTCCTTGGAAAGCAGGGCGCGGTGCTGCGCGTTCGGTGTGAGAGCCGCGAGAGAGTGGCGAGATCCTGACCAGTTTTAGTCCATCATCAGTTTTATTTTAAAAAGAAAAAAAAACGCTCTTCAACTTCTATCTGTTCAAAACATTTACGGATTTGTCTCCAGCGAGGAGCCCAGCACATCGATTCTCTCCGTTCAAGTGCGCAAATAACAAAAAAAGGGACCCAAATCCAAAATAAAAGTACTTCAGTCCCGCCTCATTTAACAATCCGTCTTTTAAAAAAGCTGTGGAAACTGATTCATTCTGCAATGTTTTATCCATCCAAACACAAACAGCTTCAAGAAAAGCTGCAACAGGTCACGTCTTCAGCCATCCTCAGTCCCCTGAGCGAAAAGCAGAAGAGCAGGTTGATCCATGAATTTTTAAATAAACTAGTGCACTGAGTAATTCAGAGCACATCACTCATCTCTCCTCTCTCCTCTTCTGTGTTGACCATCTACCACAAGAGCACTATCCTACTGCGTGCGTAAGAGGACGACCGGAAAAAAAAAAAAAAAAAAAACTTTGGCATTTTCCACGATATTTTTCCCCGAAACAACGCCAACAAAACAAGCTGTCAACTACGTGTCACACAGAGAGGAGGGGAAAAAAATCCTCAATCCGTGTGGTCTGCAGTGGGATGGTGGAGGAGGATGTATCTCTTTCTTCCCCCGCACTGTAAGAGCAGGAGGAGAGAAGACAACAGTGTCTCCTAATGCGACAGGATCAACACACCTCTCCTCTCCTAACCTCTGTCCAACCCCGCACATGCAGTTTGCTCTGCGCAAATCTAGTTAACAAACTGAGTGTGTTTCCAGACAATAAAGAAAAACAGAGACGTGCATTCAACTGAGAAAGTCCAATTCAAACAAATATATCAGATGATATTTTGACAAATAGAGATTATGTCAAGCAAACATATTGAACATTTGACAGCGTGTTAATAGATATTAACAAAGACATTATGCTTTTTATGCTGTAAAATACTAAAAGCTTACTCCAGGGTCACTTTTTTAATGTGACTACAATTTGAAGAGGGGGGGCCACGCTGTGATATTGGCTCCAAGTTGTGTTGTTCATTCTGCGTGGTCACGCCTCGGGGCGGGGAAACTGAATGCTGGTCACGCATCAGATCTGGAGGGGAGTAAACACCTGTTCTGAAATGCACAGCCAGTAAAAGACACTCTGGAGGACAGCAACAAGCATCTTTGGTTAATTACAGGGTTCAGAACCTACTATTGCATGGCATGATAGTGAGGGGGAGTCGTGCCGCTGTGTGCTGGCTGGAAGTGATCATATCTACTCTCATGGGGACGTGGTATTTTCACAATGAAGGAGGGGAAGCAGGAGAGCAGGGGATGATGCATTATGGGTTGGAAGGGTGGGGTGGGGATGATCCATCTGTCAGATGAGAGTCATGACTATAGATCAATTTAAATAATTTTAAAGGATCAATCTGGTGACATTTCTCTTAATGTCAACAAATCTCAATAAACTCTAAGTAAGTTGATTATACTAACAAATTTTGTCTGTATAGCTTCCTTCTTTTTGTCAAAGTCATCCATTATTATTTAACAAGACTAGTGACGTGTCTTGGTTTGCATTCTTCCTTACTTACACTCGCTATTTATTTTTTAAATGGAAAAATGCAGTGTACCGGATGGTGTTCTCATAATGAACAAAAAGGTGAGTGTGGGATTCAGCGGTCACCATTTTGGATATGTAGTGGAAGTGGAGAGATTGTGAAAATGGTGGCGAGAAAGCTGCTGGAGCTAAGTGGTTGCGATGAATACCACAAGATACAAGTGTAAGTTGTACACATGTGTTATGTTTATATTTTGGCGGTCAAATGTTGGTGCTAATGCTTCACCCGAATGCAATTCAGTGAAGAAGTAAAAGCGGTAAAATGTTCTCATTTCTGGTAAGTACATAATGGCCATACTCGAATTGAGACAACACTACTGTACTAATGCAAGTATCGGAAATTAAGACACGGCATAAGAGCTCTTCAGTTGATGGTTTAATATCAGCACTGAGGAGACCACAGACAATCTTGTTCAACATGGAAAGATACAGCCTTAATATACGTTTGGTAAATTCCAGATTTGGAAACCTTTTACATTTCTCTGGCCCTCCTCCATTGTATCTCTAATCAGAGTCCACTTCTGAACCTGAACCTATAGGACTTCAGCAACGCCAATATGTGTCTTGGGCCTCTGCCAGGAGTTCAACCAGATGTGAGGCTGTCAAACTGATGAATGAATACAAACATACCTTTACACAGGACATACAACTTTTATCACATATACGTCCTAACTTAGAGGAAAAGTGAAAACTTTGGTGACGTTAAATGAAAACCTACCAAAGTCAAGAGGATTTATTCTCTGGACACCTTTATTTGTTATTTGTACACTGTCTTCTGTACCAGGCTGTACACATGTAAATGTTTATTTCTGCTGTAAATTTGGACATTTTAACATAAGGACTTATGGAGATTGCTTTGTTCTGTAGCCAGCCTCAAGTGGAACTGCAGTTTTTGAAATTTATGCATTTGCTTCACTTCACAGCCACTCTGTCTCAAACCAAAGTGTTGGACTGACAGACATACCAACATTGCCATCTGCTAAAAACTATTAAAAACACATCCAAACCAGACCTTTGCAGTGGATAACATGTTCCTTTATCATAATGAACTCACCTTCTGCTGGTGTAAATAGCACCACATGTTTATTAATCCACACAGAAAACACCTTATTTTAACAAACGAAGAGATGAACTAACTAAAAAACATGTAGCCTTATTGTTTAAATGATACTCAGGGACTCTACACCAACAAAACCACTGTCCCAAAAGATATTCAACATGTAGAAGATGCCTGATGCCTGAATGAATGCCTTTAGTCATAAAGAGCATCAAGCTGAGAGAGTTGGTGTGAACTCACAAGCCACCATCAGTTACTTTTTTAAACTGAGACAGTAAACTGATTGAAAAAAAAAGAAGTCAAAAAAAGATGAACCACAGGAGAGATTTAACCACACGCTGACACTAATGGGTATTTAGTGATGGTGGTATGACGAAGCCAGTGATCAATGATGTGTGGCCTCCGACTCATTACTGCTCCAACACATTATGAGTATTAAAAATAGACCACATAACAGACAAGTTTCTGACGTCTGCTCGTTATAAATGGTGAGAAGACATGTACAAAAGTCTTTTTTTCCCCAGTTACAAAGACAAGAGAATCACATTTTACTTCCTTTTTGTTATTTCAGCTGAAGTGTGATAGAAACGTTACTTCTACCACTTCCTCTGTGCAGCAGTAAGCGAGTGATATCATTACAATGTTTTCTGCCAGGAGGACAGCGTGCAGCAGGCACAGCTTTCTTGGCTGAGAGGTGAGGGGTGAATTATGGTAATTAGGTGTTAGCAACAGGGATGATTAGGGTGGAAGGATGATGGTTCTTTCCTGGAAAAAGGCAGAGAGCGAGCAGTTAGAGCCACTTTGTTGTGGATGAGGATTTGAGTAGGTAGTTTGTTCTCTAATTATAAAAACAGCTTTTGGAATCAAACTAGTTATTTTATTGAAGGACTCCGATTGAACCCAACTGAAACAGGACTGCAATATATTTGAGACTCAGATCAACCAATTTCAATCAAATCAATTTACTAATGCCTTATAGATCAGTTATGAACCATTAACAATAATAATATATAAAGCAAATCCTTTTATTTGTAGTTGGTATTAAAGTTTGCAGTCATAAATGTCAATACGTGGGCACCAAGATATAGATTAAACAGCACGACAACGACAAAGGTTTGCTTTGGACTGGTCACAATGAAAGGTCACTCAAAAATGTGTAGTTTTATCTTATTTTCCAGGAGGGCAAAGTCATGACCTGCCCTACTCTGCCTATTATTATTGGCTTACCCTGATATTCCTACGAAGGCAGTGAGTATTAGCCAATCAGAGGTAGAATATTGTGGGTTATGAATGCCCTCAGGAAAAAAATGGTATCTGTAGCCCTTTGTGAAATAGCCACAGTTCAGTGCCAAATAAATGTGTTTATTAATGTATTTGTTAACTCTAACTCTGTGGATACTGATGTACAAACTACAAACTCAGTACTTCAAAAGGAATAAAACATCCTTCTCGTAGAAGTAACTGAAAGGATTTTTTAAATATTTATAGTAACTCTAAAATATTCTACTCTAACAGCTGAAATCCAATCAAACTTTTTTTTACTGGGTTATGGACTGGCTGTATTAAAAACAGCAGCCTACCTAGTGAAAAAACAATACAGCAACTATGATTACATAAATGAAAGCAAATATTGGCAGAGAACTGACATTTAATTTGACATTGTATTGTCAATGTTGGGGTATCTTCTCCGTGCGGTAAGAGATGTCGAGCTTGCAAAAATCTAGCTGAGGAACACAGGGTTACCAAGGTTACCCGCTGTCATGACAGCAGGTTGACAGTACTTGCTGTAGTAATGGGACTTTGTGCCACAGGACTGAGGTGTGAACAAAGATTTCAACTCAGAAATAGAACGTATGAACGGAGATACCTGGTAGGCTTGTATTTGAAACCTGGTCATTATCATGCTCCTCACTTGATAGTCGTGTAACTAAATTAGTTACTCACGCTGAGACAAAAATAGTTGCGTGAAAGCCCACATGTGAATTCACAGTGCACATGTGTTTACACGTTTTGGCTATCATACAGTATGTGACCATCTTTTCCTGGCAACATCTCCACAAAGGCTTCACGCTTTGGATTCATCCCACGTTTTCCGTGAGAACTAAACACAAAAACTATTTTCATGCAACAGTGAAGAGTTTACTCCATTTCTGTCCACACAAAACTTAAATTAATTACATCTACAACACACACAACCATGGTGGTTGTTGACTATAATGAACAAAACCCTACCAGTTGGTGATTTTCCATTTGCTGTGTTCAGTTTAGGGTTAGTTTATATGATTACGCTTGAGTTTTGCAACTCGGTCCAACACGGATTTGGAATAGTAAGAAGATGACACATTAATAAGGCATAGCGCAGCTATGTGGTCTGCTATAAATATCGTATTCAGAAACACCACAAGTTTAGTTTCCTGACATGTGCCAACTCAACAAGGACAAAAGGACCCTATAGTATGTAAAAAAGCAGCACAGGACATATATTTGGAGCAGGAATTTAAAAATCTCTACATAGCAAGAAATAAAACAAGTAGGAAAGGATGAAGGAACACCAAAACACATCTTAAAAAATATTATCAGGAGTTGTTTGGTTGTGCAGTTTGAATCCTATATATCAATTCTGAATGGAACAAAAACTAAATATAAACTTGTATTCACACATGTTCATTCATAAACTAAATACCGAGTAGTGTAATTAGAGGAGTGTAAGTACTGGCAGCTAGTGCAATGACTAACGCATACAGCAGAAGACACATTATTTACTGAGAGAGAGACGTCACATAAGGAATCTGTGTGTCTGTGTGAGTAAAACGTGTCAACACATTTTCATCAGTGTGGTGAACCTACTTGTTGACTGTCATGGGAGGGGCTTTAAGTGTACAGGTATAAAAGATCAGTTCAAAACACACAAACATGCTGTGCCATCATAACATCAATATCCTATAGTTCACTGCATTGTTTTTATTCCACTGAGTGTATCTTCTATCTTTTAAAATTCTCAATTTCAGTCTACATTTTCTTTATTTAGGAGGTCTGAGCACTATACAAATAAGAATCCTTGCACCAAAGGATGCTGGGTAGTGTAGTGTGTTGTATAGTTGTCAATCCAGAAGCATTAAGGCTTTGATTGATCACAACAATCTTATTTATTGGCTTGATGTAAACTCTGCATTGCTTTTTTTTCTCTCTTTTTTTTTTAACTTACGAACCGAACATAAAATTGTTTTCTGCCTGTCATTATCAGATTAGTTTCTATAGCAACGAGACGTCCATGAAGAGATGAGCTTCTACACATACTGCCTGCAATTTGAGCAACAAAGTGGTCTTACCCAGTTGTGCTGCAACAACAGTTTAAAACATTTAGCCATCAATGTCATGTTATCCAACAAGCACAAACTCTTTATACTCTGCAGTTTATTATACAACATAAAAATGTCAAGCAGCAACACACACACACATTAAAGATAATGTCAAATAGGCAATTATCACATGGCTGGGAGTATAAAAATACTCTTAGTTTTATGTTTTCAAAGAGTAAAACCTTCCACAACTGCTCCAAACGATCACAAAACAGGGAACCAGATGTGTCATCCAAGTTTTCAGTCACAAGGACAGAGCAAGTTTTTTAAGATTTATCCTGTTTTGCAGTAATTTATGATCCGCAGTCAACATAACAGGACAACCTTAACACAGAGAATGTTTTGTTTCAGACAAGAGCCTGGAAGCTCACTTGGACTATTATCTAAGGGACACCCTTGTGTGTAATCAGTTGTGTGTATCCCTCTCCTTTATATGTCATGTATTTAAGAAGGACTGAGCAAATAAACGGACAGGACGACTGCACATTCTGCAGGATTCACTAGTCAGCAGTTCAGCTCATATTCAACTTCAAGTTGAGGATAAATTACCACAGAGCCATAACTCCCCATCTGCTCTTTGTTTGGTGTTTTAGCCCCCTCTCTCTACCAGTTGATTACATTTTATCTTTCCCACCTCAACCATCCCTCATACCTGTGTAAATTTGCTCCCACTCTTTATAAGCAGAGATTTGAACACACATCTCTTATATTTCCTCCTGTTATTTGCATGTTCCATAAAATATAAGCATATGGGAGGGGTGGATCTCACTAATTACAGGAGACCCAAGACAACCCTTCGATCGAACTGCACTTACAGGTCAGTGTGCGTCAGAAAATACACAATCAATGAAAAGGGGACTGTCGTCCACTTTGCTTTTACACCCAAAAGACATCATTCAATTTTAAATAAAATTTCATTTGTTTCTTGAATTTGCACAGATGCCAGCTTGCTTGGACTGAAATCAAGTCTGTTTTTGCACATCACTTCATAGATACTGCGCAATAATTAACACACAATAATTATGGACTGGTGGAACATGTAGAACTGCATCAGCATAAAAACAATCTGTTCCCACAGTCTGTCCGCACAGCTGACAAACTAATTAATATGAGTGAAAACCTAATCACGTTGGCAAATCTAAAAAACTGAATATTTTAAAAACCACTTTCAGTGGAAATGAGCACAGTTGGAGGTTTGCTTCAATAACTGCATCGGGTTGAGGATAATTATATTAGAATCATAGTTACTAAAACACGCTTTGATTTTTGATATTATTCCCCTATAACAACATCTATTTAACATGGCGTCAGTATGTGTCAGCTTGTATATGAGGTGATGCTCAGATCTCCAAAAACACATATTGAACCCACTAAGTTCCCCAAAAATAACCACTGTGCTGGGTCAGTGTGCCATCGGCCAGACCCCAGAATTCAACATGACACAGAAAAGCTCAAGGCAAACACAGGAGAACGGACAGACGACAAAGCCAGACCTATTGATGTGGTGAGATGAAGGGGCCATGGGGGGATTGGGCTATATTTAGCTTCATTGAGATGGTAATGGTTGGAACATGAGAGGACATTTGTGTGTGTGTGAGTCTGTGTGTGTGGTTTTGCATGCGTCTGGGTGTGCGTTATTGATGAGCTGTACGAGAACCACCATTTGAATTTCTGGGCTTTACATTGGGAAACTGTTTTTGATCATAGAAACAGGAATAATTACAACTGGGTTGGGCCAAATCAATAGTCAACTCTCACTCTAATAACACATCATGGAAATAGCAGCACTGTTGCTTTCTTCCCTGGCCTTGATCGGCGCCTGAAGGAAATATGATGAAACACATTTACCCTGTGGCACGATTTCTCTGCCTGTCTCTCTCTCTCCGTCTCCCTGTCTTACTCTCTCTCACCCTCCTCTATCTCTCCAGCTGTCTTGCCCTCTTTCTCTCCCTCTCTCTCTCTCTCTCTACCCAACCCAGATTTCTGCCTTCCACTGTTGTCTTCCTCCTACTTGTTTCCTAGCAACTGAACTGACATGCCCCCTATTCTCAGCCCTGTGAATCTGTCGTCGTAACCCCAGATTTCATAGAACAACCTATATAAATCACCGTTCCCCGCGGGCACCTGAATTATGGTCACTGTCTGCAGACAAACGACCCGGTCCCCAAGCATGTTGTTAACCTGGTTTTCTGACATAGCAAGTTTAGTGACCAAAGCAACAGTTGGTTAGTAAAAAGGCATGCTAAAATCATCAACCAGATAACAAAACAAACATAAACACTGACATTTATACAGCTGTCTGAGATGCTCAATTAAGTTAAGTAACTTAATCTAGAACAACAGAGAGGAGTGTTTTCGGGTGTGCGACAGCTGTGTTTTTCTCTTATTTCCAAATCTGCTGTGGTGAGGATTATCCTTACACTGACTCTGATTTTGAAATTTGTTCAGAAAACGCATTCGCAGACTTTGAAGCTCAGAGAAGTTGAGCAGCAGACAAAAAACACTGCAGTGCAGTCTTTGGCAACACACTGCCCATGTTAAAATGTGCATGGTGATGCCTAAACAGTAACTGTTGGGTGGAAAAACCTCTGAAGCAGCATTTACACTTCTATAATGTTGTTTTTTGAATCACATGTATATTCTCATATCTAACTGAAATTACATTTAATTTCTATGCCTAAATTTAACTGCAGAGTTTAAATTTTATAGATGAAAACAAGCACATATATAAGCCTGTTTTACTACTGTGTAAGTAAATGTACTACGCATTACTGATTATCAAACTTCTGACAGCATCATAGTTGTTATGTCATGTTTCCTTTCTAGTAAAAAAAGTACATTAAATTGGGAGAGTGTTGATTGTATCTTTTAGTACCTGTTTCTTTAAGTCATACATCAAACTAATGATACTGGAGATTCTGTCTGGGAAACATTACGTTTAAATGAATAATAAATTCATGAAAGCTATAATTAAACAGGTAATGGAGGAATCAATTGTGCAAAGAAAATTGGATATCAGGTAGTTTAAATGTATTCTCCAACAAAGAGCCTCCATCACAGTGCAGGTGGATGGCATTTCTTTGGCTGAGATCTAATATTAAGGCCAATGTCAGCTTCATATATTAGTCCAATAGTAATTTATGTGTACTTAGATTGCTGTCACATCAAGCCCTTCCTTAAATAAAGTGGAGAGCGGT
The DNA here is from genome assembly GCF_000972845.2 of Larimichthys crocea. Lineage (NCBI taxonomy): Eukaryota > Metazoa > Chordata > Actinopteri > Sciaenidae > Larimichthys > Larimichthys crocea. The sequence continues at coordinate 20,244,776 of NC_040027.1, forward strand.
TGGACATATGATAGCTGAGCAATTATCTCCATCTAGTGACAAATAGAAGTACTACATTATTTAATGGGACATCTATTTTAGGTTAGCATGTGTCTGTGTTTGTGTGGATGACCTGATCATCACGATGTGTATGAACCCTTAGGTGTTAATTCCCCTCAAAAGCAGACATATTTTGTAAAACGTCTGATGTTTATAAGAATAAATAAGAAGATGAAATGAAATTAAAATGGTCCTGCGATATCACTGAGGAAGATATTGGGAAAATTTCCGGTTAGTATTTTTTTCTACAACGTTAGACAGCTGTGAACCATGTGAGAGCTCTTTGCTTTTTTTTTTCATCTACCTTGGGCATTGCAAGGATTGTTGCTCTGAAGTCACAATTCAATTCATATGAAGAGCTAAACAAATAGCTTGTAAAATGTTTTCTTGCTCAATGAAAATAACACATTTAGGCACTGAGTCAGGAATTGTTTCTATTACACAGAATTAATGAGCATTTCAAAAATATGGTGTAAAAAAAAAAGAAAGAAAAAAAAACATTAAATCCTGATGATGGAAATCCATCATTATATGCAGGGAAAGGGAAGAAGAAGAAAAAAAAAACAGGAATAAGGATTTCTCAGTGACTGCTTGGTGCTGCAGCCATTTACTTTTTAAATTAAACCATACATTAGTCCATATATCTCTCTGGCTCGATTAGATTAGAGTGAATGAAAAGAGTATTAATAATCAAACTGGCAGCCCGAAAGATCAATATTGTCAACAGGCGGCTGTAAATCTAAAAACAGAGGTGTGCAAGGACTTGCAGAAAGCTGAAAGGTTGGTAGACCAGGGAAAGAATTTAGGAGTGTGTGATGCAGGAAAAGGACAGGAGAAGGTCAAAGGTTCAAAGATCTATATTTTCCCCAGATTTCCCATCCTGGCCTTTTCATACCTCTGATCCAAGCAAAGACCCAAATGAATATCTAGTTGAACTATGTCTCTAAACTTTAAACAATATTAAAAGTAAATCTCAAAAGACCCAATCCAAGGATATTACTATGACTATTCCAGCAGCTGCAGATCACTTATGCTTGCTTTCTTACATCACCATGACAGTAGTCCCTCACATCATTGGCTTCTTAAGTGACAGCTGCTCTGAGCGGGAAAACATACTGAGCAGACTGTGGATTATCAATGCCCTCTGGTGGGCTCAGCAATTATAATTTAACACACGCACACACACACGATCAAATCAAACTTTGGCTTGAGATGAATGAGATGAAAGAATGATTCATCAGTTCTCTGTGTGTTTGCGATCTCAGTCACTGTTTTCTTTATTAATGTTTCAGCCTGCAGAGGGGGCTCCAGTGTGCCAAATTAAACCTAAAAAGAGCCATAAAACATTAAATATGTGAGGTGTCACTTTCTCATTTCTCATTGGTCCCCTGCATGACTGATTCTCAAGAAAATCTAGTTTACTTATCCAACTTCTCTTGTAAATCCCACCAGTTGGACTTTGACACCTATTTCAACATTTTTACCCATCAATTTCAAATGACATCACATTATAAACAAGCGAGTCCGATCTCAGGCTAAACACCATCCATTTGTCTCATGAACGCATCCATGAGCCTGTCTGCACAGTAGGAAGTTCTCAGCAGCTCCACTAGGGGTCACAGACATGCTGCTGAAATCGCCGTTTGTTCCTATGTTGGATATTGATGGTGGCTCAGTTTGCTTACCCAGCATCTTTCTCCCCATTTGTCAGACCTACTCCCTCCTGGAGCAAAAATCAGTCACGCAGCTGCAACACTGGGCTCCCTCTGGTTTTGGAGGGAAATCAATGTGATGAATACCTCACACACACACTTCAGACGTGTCTCTGGCTCGTTTCCCATGCATACAACAGCAAATGTGTGGATTTTGATGCTGACCACATACTACATAACAGGTTACTGAATTGCAATTTTAAAATAGGGGCCAAAAGAAGGCAATTTAGATATAGCTAAGTCTCCCTACGAAGCCCATTTGGCTTGAAAGCATCAGAGGCTGAAAGAAATCCTGTTGCACTACAAAGGTATTATTTGCCCCAATAAGCTAACAGCATTGAACTCTCAGAGCACAGCACAATCATCTTTGATATTTAAATCTGAAGCTTTGAATAAACGAATGGAGTGAATTCAAGGTCTATGACGGGGCACACATTCATCCTCCACAGGGTGTCAGGACTTTAATGTCCAAACAAGCATGTGACAGATTGGCCAGTTTCAGTATGTATGCGCACAACACATAAACACACCGCCTTCTCCCACACACACAGAGGTACTAAATCTTTGTTTTAAAATGGTTAAATCCGCCTGAATACATCTCACAGGCATGATAGAAATAAGCATGTGGGACCGCTATTACATTTCAGTGGATATACAGCCATAAAGGTAATAACATGGCTGCAGAAGAAGCAATGACATTTTAATAATTTGTTTTCATTGTTGCTGTTTGTGTATATTTTTGGGAATAGATGATAATCAATGGTAGATTGGATTTCTTACTTATAGCTTGACATTTTGCAACCTGGAACATTCAACATCCAAATCACTTTCTTCCTCATGCTAGCTGCTACTCTGTTCCTATTTTTAAAAAGAAGGTGTTAAAGGTCTCACTTCTCTAACCAAACATCATTACATGAGAGCTTTCTATTTGTCTGTGTGTATGTGTACACACTATTGGAACAGGTTGACAGGTCACATTGCTTCCTGTGCTAAATGGTTTCATATCACAGTGCAGTGTGGGAGGTCAACATAAAGTGACGCTTTTTGTAGCTGAACCCAAAACAGAAAACCAGTTGCTCATAAAAATAAAATAAAAAATCTCTGCAGTACAAGTAAATCAAGTTAAAACACATTTCTAATATGAATTAATTTTCATGAATTCACTTTTGATAGAAGGCTGATGAAAGATGCTTCCAGGTCCGTAAATGATGGATCAAGTGTTCAGATAATTCTGAGTAACTTGGGTATCGCTCTCCTCAGGCAGCTTTCTGTTTTATTGTCCAGAATTACAGTTAAGACAGCTACACTTCTTAGAGCACACTCACTTACTTAAATATAGATGTAAAATGACATATAAAATTCCTTCCTGCAGAAAGCTCGAGACATTATTTTAAGATATTGCTTGTAGGAAGCGAGTATCAGCACATCTATAGCCTTTAATTATTAAACAGATAATAAATGTTGATCTATGAAAGTGCCTGCTAACCATATGCGTTTGTACTCTGACTCACAGCTGTGCATTGCGTGTGTTCTGTCTATGCCCATGTGAATGTGAACGTGCAATAGTAAATGAAACAGCATGCTGCCGTCATGTGGTGTTGAATGGGAAGACTAGGGGCCATATTTCATACAGAGCTCCCCAGGAGATGTAGCTGGTGTCAGTAAGCAGGGCATGAGCCCAGAGATGCATGGTAGTAACAACAGGGAATGGGAGCATTCAGATGATACGCAAAATGTAGGCCATGAGAGGGTGTTGAGATCTAAACAAAATGGCACTATCGGAAAAAATAATGAAAATAGGTAATGCTCCTCCTGATTAAATGTAATCACTTTCATGAGCCTCTGACTTTTCCTTCAGCTCCATCATCAGGTTAAAATTTAAATTTGTCCGACAGACCTTTTCTCACAGCAGCCATTTATTTTGACATGAAATAGTAGGTAAACACAGGTGTTACTAATGATACTAATTAAGGTTTCATTCCATTCAGTCAAACAGAGTCAGGGTGCAGGGTGTTGGGGGTGGAAACGTACAATGTACTGCTGTACAATGTGTTTAGTAGCAATGTTAGCATGCTAATATGTAAATTAAGATGGTGAATATGCGGCATTGGCATTGTTGGACTGCTTTAAAGCACCGCTGACTTTAGTGAGAGGAGCTGGTACGGTTGTTAGATTCCTTTTTGCCGTTTTTGCCTTCTTTGATACAGAAAATAGAGAGAGAGGGAGGGATGACATGCGACAAAGGTCCCCGGCTGAAATCGAATGGGAAACATATGCAGGCATTACAAAAGCAATTTTTAAAAACACTAATTTCATCAATCTTTGGAGTGTCTTTAATCATCAGAACCAAAGAGAACAATGACTATGCAGTAATTAGGGCAATTAAATATTCATTTCGGGGCCTTTATACAAGTAGATGAGAGAGCAACATAAGGTCAGTTAAAAAGAAAAAAAAAAAATCAGTCAAAAGAGTTCAAACCACTTCCCACTGCTTCTCTTTGCTGCAGTCCTAAACTCTTTCCCATCCCTGCACTGTCATCATTTTACACCCCCGGGCAACATTTAGTCAAACTTGGACACCGTCATCTTCTGACAGCTCTTACATCTTGGTAACTCATGATCTCTCTCCATCTCTGTGGCCATCAACAGTGTCAGTTTGCAACATTTTCCCATCCAAACACAGGAAGACAGAGAGAGATAGCGTAAAGAAAGACACTAAATAGGGAGGGTGAGTGTGAGAATGAATGCAGCAGTATATCATTTTATCATTTAATGATACATTTTAATTATATTAATGATTAATCTCGGCCGTGAACGCAGCACAAACAAATATATCCTAGTCTTAAAACAAACATGCCAGCTTGAATTAAATGAAAACATTATAAGAGAAATTGTCAGTGAACAAACACTGACACGTTTCCCTCGACACTCATTCTCTCTCAATAAAGCTGCATTCTCCGTTCTGCATATTGTTTGACAGACACATGGTTTTGTGGCTCGGAAAATGGCTTTTCAGCGTGTCATCATTAATAATTCACTTATGACAAACAGCTCTGACATTTACCCTGCGCTGGGTGTCTGTCTGACACTGACAAGGAGACAATAATGAAGGAGAAGGAGACCGATACAGGGAGAGACAGATTCTCTCTCAGTTGTACACTGATTAAATTAAAAAGGGTTAGGCCTAATAAAGTGTCAAAGCTTCGGTAGTAAAACATTGTTGGAAGAAGCAAGGCCGCCTGTGTTGACCTTTTCAGAAATCGTCCATTGACCTGAAATTGAGTTTAACTGAGTAACTGTAGCTCAAACAACAATGAAAAATAACCTAAGACTGCCATCAAGCCCCTTAAGCAAATCTTGTGAAATTGGTATGAATGAGCAAATAGTGGTGACATTTGGAGTACATGCCTTGCTGTCTAATTATGCCTCTGTTTGAAACATCAATCACACACTCCCTCAGACAAATCTGAATAAAAAATGTGTAAATGAGCTGCTGGCAGAGTTGTCAGCTGACTATAACACAGACTTTGTAAATCCCTGTCCGTCCTCTTGAATATCCGTGGCTCAACAGGTTGAGAATGAACACGATGTGTGAGGTCCTCCGAGGGCAGCAGAGTGCAGACGCTCTTTCAGAGCTAATGCTTCGTGGGCTGATAAAACACTGAGAGAAGCAGACAGATTGAAACCAGAGGTGGTGTCACTGTTTCCCTGACTGGATTATTGCTTCTCCACTCTGTGAAGCAAACACTTAAATCATATCAAAGATAGGTCGACAGACATGGAAGCAACACATTGCATGACTGAATTGATACTCCAAGATATTTTTTTCTTTGAATGTTATTATGAAAATAATAACATCTCTGCTAGAGGAAAAAGACACAATGTGATTTCCAGTCTAGCCTTAAAAAAAACCCTTTTCTTTCGTGTTTTAAGTTTTGTATTTTGAGGATTATCAGCATGGTTTTAATGAGCCTTTGAACAATTGCAAATTGGAAGCTGGATACATAGAGTATTAATGCATATTCGACATTGTATGGGTGTTTAGCCAAATCAATGTTCATGCTGAAAATCAGCAAGTATCTTACCAGCTTTGTAACAAAATTACCTTCACTCAAGTGTTTTCATTAAATGATAAATGGAGCTTTCTAACAAGAGGTGACAGCAAGATAGCAGCTCTTTGAGGCTGACACGGTGCTAGCTAACATGCTAAGAATGGTGATTTTCCTCTCACAGAAATCTCATTAGTTTTCAAAGTATTTGGTCACAAAGTATTGGACAAATTCAAATATCTGATGATGGTGCTATGTCTCTATATACCCCTGTGCCCCACCTCTAAGTGAGCTGGGATAAGCGAGGATAAGCAGTTAAGGAAAATGAATGGATGTATCAATGACGATGGTGCTAAATTAAAAGAAAATTGAAATGAAACATGTAATGGGAATCCATCAAATAAATGGAGGCCATGAATTTCTGTATAAAATTTCATGCCAATCCAAACAGTTGTTAAGCTTTTTCAGTCTGGACTGGTGGATTAACTTGTTATTTCCAAAGCTATGGCACTGGCATGACTAAAACATTTTGTTATGGCCTTGCTCCATGTAGTGTTTCATGCAGATATAAACTGAAAAAGAACACCTGAACCAAAAAACAAATAGTCTTTCTGTTCTTTGTAGCGGAAAGAGTGGATAAATAATGAAGCTTGTGCTCGGTGTGTAAGGAATGGATACACAAACACTACTTTAAAGAAGCAATTTTCCAACTGCAGCTGTGAGCAACGAGGTTGGGCAGATGCTCTATTGATGGCCGGTGGCACAGCCAGTGTGCTCCAATCACGTTGTGATCAGAAGAAATAAAGATCACACAAAGTGTGTCCAAGTAAACAGCCCTACTGAGAACAGAACCAACACAGCAGAGTCCTGCACAGATAACACAATGCACACCCAAAGATATACACCCACACAAACACACACACAGTGGCAACAGCAGTGAAAATGGCCTGGTGCCTTCATCTTTTATCTGTAACCACTGAGGCCTGTAGCGTTTACAGAAAACATCACCTGTGAAGTATTACATGAATTGTTGATTTGACATCCTTTAGTGTGTCTTTAGTGTGCAGTGGTCAGCACTGCAGACAAGGAACTGCAACAGCACACAGACAATATGTCAGGTCTGTGATGTGAGTTATTGGTTTGTGAACATTGGAATGATTCAGCTAAATAACTAGTGTCATATTTTCTCTAAAAATCAAAATACAGCTTTAACTAGTGAGATCAGATGTTTTTGCCCTGCACTGCTGGTTTGAACCCCAGCTGGGGCCTTTCTGAGTGCCGTTTGCATGTTCTCTCTGGGTACTCCCACAGTCCAAAGACTTGCATTTGGTGACTCTAATTTTCCCGAGGTGTGAATGTGAATCGACATGGTTGTTTATGTGTATGTGCCCTGTGATGAACTGGTGACATGTGCAGGGTGTACCCCACCTCTTGCACAATGTCAACTAGGATAGGCTCCAGCAACCGTAATAAGGAAATGCAGTTACAGAAAATGGATGGATGATTTGGTGATGATGGTCCAGTAGCTGGTTTCACCTCACATCAAGAACTAAAGTCCAATGACAAGTTAGCAAAGTTACCTTCATATTTGTGTAGAAGTAGAAGTAGAGTGTTTTTGAACACCACCACTGTCTCATCACAGCACTCAGCCACTTCAGTTTCATTCATCCAGCAGTCCTTTACTGTAAATATGTGTCGGCAGAGCTGAGGAGTATGTAAGAACTCTCAGATATAGCAGTTATTCAGAGCAGATGATGACAAACACACAAATGTCAGTGTGACATTAGTCCAAGAGGAATGAAAATCAAAATCAAAGCAATTTAAGACTCTGCATGAGAGCAACTCCCGGTGCACACGAAATAGCTCTTTGTGCCCAGAATGCATTAAAAATCATCCAGGGGCAGAGCCTCATTCAAAGTGCTGCCACTTGGAAACTGGCCTTGTGCTTATGCTAGATAGCCACTCTTTCATAAATGTGACACAACTTCCATGTTCAGCTTAATGACTCATGGATTTCGCATATGCTGCCATTAGTTTAACAACTCTAACTGCCTTGAATCTCTAGCTTCCAACATTTAAATTAACCACTAGCAGCCAGGAGCTCTTCTGCAGTGAGTCTGTCTCTGGGTCTGAATAATAAACAGCAGGAATGTGAAACAAAAAAAACAAAAACAAAAAAAGGTGGGTCAGTTTTATGCTGTACAGAAGAAGAAAAAAATCAACTGAACTTTATTCTAATTTGATTTTATTTCTAGTGGCAAACTTTTGTGAATTGGGTTTACAATTGTGTTCCAGTTGATGCATTGGTACAACCGTAAAAACCGTGACATTTGGGCATGGCATTCTCCCTTTCCCTCAGAATTGGATACACACACACGGACAAAAATACACACAGCACCAAGGTCAAATAGAGACCAAAACATGTTGTTGTAGCTGTCCTCTATTTGTGATCCGCGCTGACTTCAGCTGCTTTTGAAATAGCTGATTTATTCAGCCTGATTACTGTCATTATTATCGCCAACTATAAGTACTGTTATTTCATCAAGCACTTCCGGAAGGATCTTCATCTTAAAAATCCGGAAGGGTCTTTATCCAGATCACCATATGTCAAATGCTACAAACGTACGCACACACATACAGACATCTGCCAACACAAACACTACTAAAAGCAGAACAAGATACCAGTAAGACTCTTTAATTGCTTCATTTCCAAAGCAGCATTTGCTGTTTCAACACATCTTTCAAGAGCAGCTCTGTGTGTGATGTAAATCTTTTAGAAAATCCCGACTGAAAACACATTAAAAAAATAAAAAAACAAGACTAAAATCCTTCTCGTGTACAAAACTCTCCAAAAACAGGCCCGCTTCATACCACAAACACGATACAAACATCCTGCCTCATCATACAGGACCACTCTGTAGAGGGTTAATACACCTAGCAAAGGTTTATAGTAATCGGACATCAGATGGTATAACAGGTTAGGGGATTACTACAATTTTAGACATAGTTCTCTGGGTACTACACATCTCTATCCAAAATGTCATGGAAATTTGGCGAGCAGGTCTTGAGATATCTTGCTACAGACTAAAGTGAACCAAACCACCATGCTTGGGCTCTGATGATAGCTGGCAAGAACTCACAGAACAACTTCCTTTTTCATAACATATTATTCTTGCTTGGTCTGAAATTAGACTAATTTCCTTTGAAAAACAAAAGCAGGTGCACCATCTCATTTTCCATCCTCCTGTCAGGTGTCCGTGTGTTGCTGATAAGTGGCCCTGAGAGGTGGATGTTCATGGTTGTAACACATCCTGACTCACTGTGGTCGTTGTCCTCTCAGCAGCAGAAGTGGAAATCTGTCATGTAGTATTGTAATAATTATATTAGGCAAGGCAGAGAGTAGTTATGTGGTCCATGACCGACCATCTCTACAGGCCTGGCAATCCAGTATTCAACCACATCCATACTGCTGTCACATGGACTTCAATACCAAATGCAAATTAAAAAGGAGGATTTCATACCTCAAATTACTCCTCTTATTTCTAATTCACATTTTGTCTAGAAGAATGACAGTATAAAGAATGAACAGAGCATGGGCGACATCACCCGTATGTATGGTGCTGCTTTGAAGCCAAAAATATGTGACGCGGATCATCAGTGGACCTAAGGTGGGCCGAATGACACCTGGGTGCTCTAATAAGCTTTAATGGCACCCACCTGTCAATTAAAGCAACCATGCTGTTAATTACAAATGCAGAACTTTAAGCCTTAATACAATTTGAACAGATGAGTTATATAAAAATTCACCCTCATTACAGTTATGAATGGGGAAATTAGCAATAGAGACCAAAAACGATTTTTCTACCAGGCTGTGAACATGTTTATTTCTGCTGTAAAGTTGGACATTTTAATATGGTCGCTTATGGAGACTGACTCATTTCTGCAGCCTGTCTCAAGTGGACACTACACTTCCGCATTGGCTTCATTTCCCAGCGACGGAGGTCGCCCCTTGGGCTATACACACACACACATCATCTCTTCCACTACATTCATTGTACATCATCGATCTCCTCCCCACCTCCCATCTACACTCCACTTTCTCTTTGCCGTCACTCTCCCCTCTGTCTCTTAGCGATAGACATCGCTCAGCTTGGGATGTGGTGGCATCCTGTACCTGTGGTGAGGACGGAGGCGGAGGGCACAGAGGGTGCCAACACCACTAGAGGTGAAGCCCCAGCTTCAGCAGGGGAACAGAGGGGGGTATCATCGCTATAATCAGCTAGAAACTCCACAGCACTGTGAGGCCGGAAACCAGTAAATACATTCACACAGGAACATTCACATACACCCATGCGTGTGGTATGAGCATGTGAATGAGAATACACGTGCACAGAGACACAGTATGGTGACACTGACTGAAAGGAAAAGTCCCATTTAAATGAATAGTTTCTACATTTTGGGAAATATTGAGAAGATTAATAACAATCTCATGTGGCAGCAGGTTTAGCAAAGACGTCCTTTTCCTCATCAATGCATTCCAGCTACTCCTGGGTCATTCCCAGGCCAGATAGGCCACATAGTCCCTCCAGCAGCTCTAGGTTTGCAGAGATGTAATTATGAGGTTCCCAAACCTGACACCCACTGAGAAACGTCTTTGATTTTATGCCAAGAATACGGACACTTTGTTTGGTCGTACAAGGACTGGAGGCTTGTAGCAATGACGCCCTTACCCTACACTCCCATACAGCCAGTTATCTTAGCTTACTAAAGCTCAATAATTAACATGTTATATCTCATGTGTTTAATCTGTAAGTGTAAAAATGAAAAGTTCCTGTTTATGGTGGGTTATGTGATTGACCTCCTACAATCTCTGCTGGCTTCCTTTCAATGGCTCACAGCCAAGACACCAGAAAAGAAATCTAACACCCTTTAAAATGGCAAGTTATTATTTCTAATCTTAATCTTTTGCTCAGATGTCAGGGATGTTTACAGTTATCAGTAAGCGGATTTTGTTTGAGAGGAGAGATGTTTGTTTAAACTATTTCCAGTCTGTATATTAAGCTTGGCAATGAGTAACTTGCAATTATACCAACTAAACATATTGGTAAGACACAAACTCTTCATTGAATATGTTTAACCATTTCCATTCATGTAACTCCTTTTAACATTACTAATGAGAAAATATGACACCTTTTTGTAATGCATGCATATTCTTTTCTAATTGTACCCTGAAAAGTGCAACATAGAAATAAACTGATATTAAAAAAGATCACTATAAATGTACAAAATCATGTTTGTTTGGTACTATTTTTATAAACCCCAGATGTTGTTGTTGTATTTAATTGAAGGACATTTTTGTATGCAGCTGTGTTGCTGTAGTGTTTTGCATGCTGTGAACACTGTAAGTAGATCTGAACTTTAGATATTTCAGCATTTCAGAAAAACAGCACAGAAGAAAACTTTGGTGATGTAGATGCTATTTAGGATAAAGCTCCGGATAATTTAGCAGGTAGGATGAAGTGAGAGCCATGGTTCTGTATTCATATCAGCATCATACTCACTCCCACTCCTTGCGTCGTGCTTGTGGTGTGCTTTGAATCTTATGAGCCTGGTGGGCTTTGACGATGTCCCTCTGCTCGATCAGGCCACCGCGACGTCGCTTGATCACATTTGGACTGACGGCCAAATCTCCATCCACCCCCAGCATTCCCCCTCCAACTTCAAAAGTCGAGCCCACATCAAGAGAGAGACCAAGACGGTTTGGTTGTAGAGGTGGAGCAGAGCCAGACATGTGTGGGAGGTAGAGGGTGTCATAGCTGGTTGAGTGACTTTGGGGCTCCAAGTGAGAGTGGGACTCAGAGAACAGGCTTGACCCCCCGACTAGTCCTGTACGATGCTTCTGCCAGTTTTCACAGTCCGCTGAGGACGAGGGAAGTATGTGGTGCCTGGGGGTGCTGCTACCACACATTGTCCCCATGCCCAGACTAACCACTGGACACTCATGTCCCACTGGGGCTCTCGGTAGCCCCAAAGCATTGTGATCCCCTGTCAGAGACTGAGAGCTGACCGAACAGGAGCCCAGTTCCAGCATGGTGGGAAGGCTGCCCAGGATCTCAGCATAGTGCTGCAAGAAGGAAAAAGTAGAGAGGAAATGGAAAGAAAAAATTAGATATACATAAAATGAATGTACAAACTTTAACTGAGTTCATTGTCTGAACGCTTTTATTCAGTGTAGCTTCACTTCAACCGAGGTTATATAGACTAGGAATGTAAACAAACATAATTACGTTATTTGGCTAGAAACAAAAAAAAGTGACAAGCTGAAGTTAGGGATCCTGTTAAAGATAAATGAAAAAGAATCAATCAATATCAATAGTTTCAATTTTTCACTTCAGACAAACTTCACATTCATCTGGGCTTCCTCCCACAATCTCTAATCTACAAACAAATCATGCAAAAATGAACCATTGCAATTCTGTCTCTCATTTCCCCACTGTGTAAACCTCCTGTTCCATTTCCACTATTTAGTTCCTCTCAAAACAATGGCACAGATCTTACTTCGACTCAGCTTAGTGAAGCATAATCTCTACAGACAGCTATTTAAATCACATAGATATCCTGCTGTTTATACATTGTGAAGTTATTAACAGTATTTACAATGACGGATCAACACCACCAGTGTCGCTATGAGCTTTGAGCTGTCATTATAGAATAAAGTCAATGAATCAATAAATAAAAATAAAGCCGTTTTCACTTCTGTGGATCCTACAGGAGCTGCTGCTGACAGGACAGCTGTTCTGAGGACAGAGTTGTCCCAGTAACAGTCAAACCAAAAGCTCCCTTTAGCAATTACACACTGCGTCTGTGTTGCTTTTAATGTAGATTCCCAGTAAGGCTGTAAATGGCAGCAGAAAACAACCAAACACAGAGAACGAAGTAGCAGGTGACACTCTCTTCTAGTATACTGTAAATCAGGATACTGCTAAATACCCAGGAAATGTTGTGGAATTAACTTAATGAATTAATTAGTAGCTTTGTGCTGCACCTCTCGTGCAGACTTGACAGGATACTTACACTTACAGGCGCAGACAGTTTATGCTTGGCTGTTTGATTATGTCTACCTCAATGTTAAGAAATCCAGCTTCTCTCGACGTATGAATTTGTTTAGCTAACCCTCTGTGATAGCTCCCTCTCTTCAGTCAGCTTAAAATATTACCTCTGAGGATCAGAACCAATTAGATAAGCTGTAACACGGCCCTCAAAACAAATAATCATAATACTGCCAGTGCTGTAGTTAATGGTGCAATTAGGAAGAGGGGAGAAAAGGAGAAAGGGTGATTGTATCAGCCCATCTTGTCTTTTATCTGGTAGGAAAATTAAGTAATAGTTAGTGGAAAATGGTTTCGGGTATGTGCAAATCAGCATATGCACACAATACATCTGATTTTGTCTGACATGCCGTAAAAGCCTTCACATTGTTGCTGTTCCTACTGCAGTCGTCACCATCTTAGTTAGCCAGATGATAGATCTCTGGTTTTATGGTCCCCTTGAGAGAAACAGCAAAGAACGTGTGCAGTGAAAATATTGAGCAGTATAAAAAAAAGGGATGTTGTGTAGTTGAATAAAGCACGAGATGAAAGCTATTCAACTCTCTTGAGCATCAGCCTAAAGTCCATTAGACTGCTTAAAAGCCATTAATTAGACTGCTGTCAATAAGTGGAGAAACTGCTATGAATGAACTGATCAGAAATCCTCTTGAGTTGATGATGCTGATGGTATCGCTTGTGCAAGCTGCACCTCCTTGATTTCAAGAAGGTCTCCACTAACACCTCAATCATTTTTGCACAAGCTGAAATAACTAATACTTGATTTGCTTATATTGTGTGAGTACCGAGGAGAACACAAATAAACCAGCAACGCTCTGACTTAGGAGGAAGAAAGGATAATAAAATAATGAGAATTTCCCCCCAGACGTTGGTGGAGACAATAACTAAGCTTGAATGAGTCTGAATATTGGATTTAGATTTGTCTGATAACCTTAAACACAATGGCAAATGAATGCTAATGCCTCTCTATGTCTGCTGTATAAGTAAATAAGCCTGTCAGCTAGCACATTCAACAACTTTACATGGAAATAAAATGTCAATGTACAAGCTTGTTGTGCTGCACTAAGGGGCCAAAAATAAGCAAATTAGTGCATTAACTTTAACTGAGCATAATTCCAAAACACAAAAACTAATTTTACCCACAAAACTAAAATCTTTGTTCTATTTGCAAATCTATGATTTCCTCCAAATGCAGTCAAACATTATAATTATTATGAAACATTTGGAAAAGCCACCTACATTTCCAGAGATTCAAGTGTGTGAGTGCTTTCTCTATTGTCTGAATTAATTTCAATTATAAAGAGGAGAGACATCCAATAAAACAATCAGTGGTGATTACAACAGGTTCAATCCCCTTTTGAGAGTCATTTTTAATGTATTTTTATTACCCTACTTATGGACCTTGCTGATTAGAATGACCTAAGCTGCATGAACTCAAGTTATGAAATACACTTTTACAGTTTCTCTTTTTAAAAAAAAGGCACACAATCAATAATGTCTCTATAGTTTCTGATTGACCATTCCCATTACCTCTGACACCTTAATAGTATATAATGATAATGCTGTTGCGCTAGAAACTAGGGAGCTATGGGACCATAGGTTAAGTGGCTTTAATTGTAGCTTCCAACAGTGACAGAAAACACCTGGAAGAACATTGGTTCTGGCCCCGTCCTCCTCTACCCAGCTTTACTGAGTGTGCCAAAATGATGTGAATAGAGTGAGACTCATTCAGAGAAAGCCAGTGAATCATTATATATGAGTATAAATATATTGTCCATACAATTGTTCGTTATGTGGTTCCTGGCAGGAGTAACTGTCTGAGAAATGGCAGGGGAACCTAAATCGATCTAGCGCTTACTGAATCCATTTCGCAAATTATGTTTTCATACTGTCTGAGCAGGAATGCCAACACAATTAGCTGATATATGCGTACAGCCAGTTAAATCTGAGTATAACACTGCCAATAAAACACCAGCCACATGAACAAAATACAACAAAGACCAAATAAACTGACTCAGAAAGGTGCCATGATCATATTCCTGACTGACAAAAATAAAATAAGATGGTATAAATATTTAAACACCAAAATCAATTTGCTAGATATGTAAGGTAGAACAAGTCAATTTCTTCACACGAACATGGTTAGTAAAGGGCTGAACAACAAATAGTCCTCTTCCAGAAGATGGAAGCTACTAAAATGGACACATGTACTGTATATATGACCTTAAACCGTGACTCTATATTGCCACAAGACTGCTCTTTAAGTCACTCCAGTTCTTATCATAAAACAGCGAGAGGACTTGGTTCATCGATGGTGCATTTATGTAAAGGGCATTCAGAGTGTATTTATGTACTGTTTGCATAGCATTTGTAGCCTACATTGTATTCAATACTGAGGCACTTAACTCACTTGTTTATGGTCTACCATATGCTAGAGAGATTGAGACAATGAAATGAAAAAGAAAGAAACAGTCCCTTGTGGGTTGTATCTCATCTTTTGGTATCTTGTTTGCGCTAAATATAAAGAATAATTACAGAAACACTTGACTTGTGTACATATACTTCATTTATGTTGTGGTCATTTTAGAAAATACACTTATCTGCTTTCTTGCTGAGAGTTAGCAGCACAGTCTCATGCTGAAGCATGTAACAGACTTGCTTATCCAATACGAGACACCATGCCAGTGTATGATGGTACCAGCAGCAGTATGAAGAGGGGGATGGGGGAGGGATGGATGGATGGATGGATAAACTGCATACCAGCAAGCTTTATTTTCAAAGTGTAACTGGATGTTGAGCATGTGGTGAAAACGTCACACTGTCACATATAGGCGCTGCAATGGTGGACTGGCTTGTGTATTGCACACTTTGGCATAATACTCGGTTTGAGAAGATACCACTCTCATGTCTGTCTTCATCTCTGCTCAAAGGTAACAAAATCCGCCTACCAGCGCCTCTAAGGCTCACTGATTAACAAGTTGTATCTCATCTGGCACTGGTAGGATGGAATTTTTTTTACCTGCAAGAAAGCGAATAAGCACATTACCCAAAATGTTTAACTGTTCCTTTCCTTTTATTGTCAGGAAAAAGTTGAGGCAATGAAAACAATGTTTTATGACCAGGAAGGAGGATGAGGTATTGTATTGTATCATGAGACAAAGATAAAGGCTGAAACTTTATAAAGTATCGACCATTATCACAACCATTAGTACAACCAGACGTGTACCACAGAGCTTCACCACAGAGGTCTGAAAAACACCCACACGGAAATGCACAGATGAAAACATCAAGGCACAGCTGCTTCCTCTGCACTCCACTGTGGTTGCTGAACACAATTATTAAAACCATACTACCAAGAAAGTTGACTGTGGTCTGATATAATTTTCCTACTTAGCTTTTAAGAGGCTGGTTGTTGATTAGCTTTAGTCACTGAGCTTTCACACTGCCATTATCTGAAACATCCAATGTGCGACTTTCAAAGCTGTGTGGTGCCTTTCCAGAGGCGAGATAAAACCAACCAGAGAGTGCGAGTCTCTCTGACAAAATCTGAATCACAATTTTAGATAGGCTGAGTTGTTTTCCGTCAGGTGTCTGCAAGGTTGCTAATGAAGACTGAAGGAGAGGCTCAGGCAGGCGAGGAACCTTCTCACACCTGCTGCCCTCAACATCCCACACAACTGCCTGATGACACATCATATTTCACCACATCCTCCCCTCAAACCTGGATGTCAACCTGGTGAATGGCCAAACATGTGTCAGGAAGTGCTATGTCCCCTGAATCTGCTCTAATTGGTGATGTGTTTGAAAGGAAATCAGGGCTAAAATTTGAGCCACCTGAAAATAACCGTCATGTTTGCAGCAAGATGCTGGAGATACAACCACAATATTAAGAAATCCAGAGGATGGCTTAAAGAGTCCATAAGAGGAATCAAGGAAATACATTTAATGTCAGAAATCTGATCATTTCACTCACCGTAATTCACAAATATCTGATGCCTGATGATGGCTTAAAAGATCAAGTTGCTGTCCTTTTTTTTCTAGTTACCAACAATATTTCCTATTACTTAAGATTTAAGTATGAAATAATATGACGATAAAACAGTTACCAAAAAAAGTTTTTCACTTTTCTACATTTGTGTGATGCATTTAGAGTTTGAATTGGTAAGACAAACTCCTTTAGGACTTCCCACTGCAGTGGAAACTGAGTGAAAAGACCAATATTCTGTACACACATATGACTCAAGTGACCCCACCTTATTAGTATTCAATCATTTTTTGGTCACACTGTATGCTGTGGGTTATCTTGCTGCTTTGTTTGCCTTGTGCAAACAGAAGAACAAAGACCAACTGAACTGAATAGACAGCTCATCCCTGAGTAAGGAACACTGACTGTTATAAATACTGTAGTACCTTTGTGACTCACAGTATATTAAAGTGTCCAATATTCTCTTGCTCATCTAAATTTGAGCAGTGACTCTCAAAATACAGCCAGTGAATACTGTTCTGTATCACACAGAGTGCATTACGGCATCGCCAACATCTACATTATGAAATTTGCAACTTTTCTATTACACAGTGTGGTGCTTTACAGTGACTGAACAGGAGCAACAGATATGCAAATGTATAGAGTGTGATAGGTAAACGTCCATTCAAAGAGAATACAGATGACATTTATACAGACCAGGTTAACAAGACTATAACATAACTCGAGTGAAGGAGCAGATATAAGCACAACGATGCTTCAACGATGCTTGTCAAGGTAACAATGAAATTTCATAATGTAAATCCCTGTATTTGAATTATCCACTATCAAACATTATCTCGTTATGTACTCGACTTAATATCCAAAACTTATTAAACTTATACAGATAACGGATACAAGGACAATAACTAAAGCAGTAAAACTGTTCTACTGCATTTTCCTAATCTCCTCTGTTCCTGGAAAAAAATATGAACATGACATTTTTTTTCTTTGCAGATGTAACACCTTGTGTACATGTGTCAGTGTAAATACTAGCATGTTTTGCTCATCCTGTATATGTGCTGTTAATTCAGTTTGATTCTTGTCTGCTTCTCATTTTTTGAGTGTTATATTTAATAATTATACAGTGTATATGTTCTGTATGTATTTATGTCATATACACTTTTTCCACTTGTTTATTTGCAATTATTTTGCACACCCTGCACACTTGCTACATACTCTTCCATAGTTTTTATTCATACACTGCATCTCTACTTAATACATTGCACCTTGTGGCGATGTACTTGCCATTGATTTCATGCATCAATCTGATTTAGTACTTTTTTTATATATGTTATTCTGCAACAATGACAACCTAATTTCCCTGCAGGGATTATTCATTCAGGTTTTATATTATGATTATATAAGCATTGTGCCATGAACAATGGAATAAGGAACATTATTAAACAGTATATAATTCAAGGTATTTATGACATTTAAAAGAGTCACTTCTCTTTAGTAAAATTCTTTAGTAATTTATTTGGGCATTTATCAGCATTCTTTAACTTCAGCCAGGTATATCATGACATGTAACCTTCAGACGATGAAAAAACACTTCTCAAATGGATCCTACTGCTGTGATGACCTTCTAAGATAGACCATTATATAACACCACTGACACAACAGATCAGTAATGATCAACACTGCTAATAGGCCCACCACACTGTTATGGTCAAATCATTGGAAGGTAAAGACATCTCATGAGGTTTAAGATAAGGAACTGTCATGTGATGGTTCATGATGCATTTCAAGTGCTGTAATGATCGTTTGGGCATTATAATCTGACACATAAACATATTTGAGAACTGTATAATGCAATAAAATAAAACAAGATATCACAGCAGTGTAAATGGAGGTAAGAGCAGAGTAGAACCACTGTCATCAATCATTAGCTTTTGTTTGTTTTTCCAGGTCTTGAATTCAGTGTTGATATAGTAATATTTTTCAAACAAGAAATGATTTAGTGCTTTAGGGGAACAAAGAGGTGAAACTGTACTGTGCACTCTCTCTGATGTCTGATATGTGAACATAAAACATAAAAAGTCAATGATGTTTAGATGTTTAGCGAACAAGGATGTCAAAAAAGGTGTTCAGATAGATACTTTAGGATTGCATCACAGGCAGGATCTGATTTCCACCTCAGCAGCTGATGGATGTAAAAACATGCTTCACTACACATTTTGATGATTTCTGTTGCATGCATGCTCTTCGGTTCAGACAGTCTCACCTCAGTGCAGCCTGAATTGAATAACATATTGATATAAATATCAAATGATTGAATTTAAGAAGTAATTGAATTCTGTGGAAAGGAATGGTCAGAGCGTAACATCGTGAAAAAAAAGGCTTTTAGTACATAATGTCTGCCCGATTACATAATTGCATTCCATCCTTACATATATATAATAAGTAAGATTGGTGGTTGGTGGTTGCACAACTAGCTGTGGAAATACTGTAAGTATCTGGTGTATTCATTACAGCTCAATGTGAGGCCACTACACTACTATACACAATAAATGAAATCACTGTCATGCACTGTGTACCTGTAAACAAACCACGTTAGTGTAGCATGTAGTTAGGCTACAGTGTATAATGCAGCATAGAACCATCTATTCTGTCAAAGTAGCATTGAACTAGACCTTAGAGCAAGACCCTGCTCACTTGGGGCAGCTAAAGAATGACAAGAGAACGGGGAGAGAGAAGGTGGATCACGTGCAGCAAAAGGCCACAAGTCAGAATCGAAATGTGGGCCACAGCAACAAGGACTGAGCCTTTGTACATGAGTGTACACTCTACCAGGTGAGCTACCAGGGAGCCCAAATCACTTCCAGTCGTTCGACCCAATACCAAAGCTTAATGTATGTGTCTCATTAGATCTTTTTGCCTCCATTTGTCTGCCTTTGCCTTAGGTGCATTGTTATCAGTTGGTTCCTAAGGTTCCAACTAAACCAATGATCGCGCATTTGACATTTCAGATTGCCCTCAGCTCAGGATTAATTTGTTTTCGTTGCATTAGATTTTGTACGTTCTTTCTGTTCATGTGTTTGTCAGTAGTTTAACAGAAAGACTGACAGAATGTGGCAACTGCTGAAGAATTAAGTATTTCTTCTGAGGCTGCAAAAGATATGATTGATTGTCTTTGCGAATGATGAATCACCATTATTCAGTATTTGAAATATGTAAGGAACATGCAGATTGTTTCAGTTCAAGAGGTACAGGCAGGTTCAGTTCTATGCTGAATAGAGGCACTAATTTATACACCATGAAAACCAATTTGCACCCTTTCCAAGGAGAGCGATGTTATTCAATCAGGACAATCAGAGCACTTGACAAGAAAAGACAATAACAGGGAAGTATAGCCAAACTAGATTGGAGGTGGTAAGTGACAAACGTTAATTTGATTAAATAATTAACACTCCAAAGAATCAGAATTGATCCAAGCAATAGTACATTTGCCCTTATTCAAAAGGAGATAATTTGATCACTTCTAGCATAGAGATGATCACACTACCTGTTAAACCACCAACCAGTAAATGGGTATAGTATGAGACTGCATGCCGGCACTTTAAAGGCTCAACTTTAGGAAAGAGAGATTTGAGGTGACAAAGTCAACTGGCAACACGGCATTTGCCTCCAGCAGCCTGTCATCTATAACAAAAACAATGATTATTCAAACTGCCTCTTCCTTTATTGTCAAACTCCCAAGACTTGAGAAAATGGGCTGTTTAACTCCCTCTGATGGATTAGTTTCTTTAAATAGGACAGTGACAAGATGACAGATGGATGACACAACTAAATCATGATCATTTAGTATCTAAAACCTCATCAACAACTTGTCAGACACCAACTTCCTTTCTATTGACTGCAGCAAATGAAGTCTCTGTCTTTAATTAATTCCTCCCCCCTTGGGGTAATGATCGTTGCCTTTGAGATTGGACCGGGGACATTTCTTTTTCTACACTTGAAATTTTTATCATTATCTGGTCTAAGGCCCACTTGTCAATTAGCATAACCTTATTGAAGTGTGTCTCCATGTGGTCCTTATACTGACACCTGCTCTGTCACTCTGAGCAACACTGAATATGAAGATTTGAATCTTTTTGTCTCAGTGTAATGACTCAGTCTCCTGTCTGCCTCATACTGTTGCACTGGTAAAAGCCAAAGTGAACAGAGGTTAACTCTCTGTCACGGTATTAGTACATTGCTAATTTGGTCATGTTTTGTAGGTTAACTAAGTATACAACAAGCCAAGGTGAGTGGAGTTGAAAACATTTAGGACCAAACATTTAGAGAAAAAAATGGATGTGTCCTCCACAGTCTCCTACAGTGGAGGCTAAAAATGACACATCTCATTTAAAAAATAAGAAATAATTACTGTTGAATTGCATTAAGAAACATGTTTTACATGTTTGTTTTCCAGCTGTCATGTTACAAGTCACATAAAGCTCCACAACCCTGCACTATTTCATTGACTGAGGGTTATCAATGAAGATTCCTCATTACAAAAAATCTCTGCACCCAGTTCCTCTGGGTGGCACACAAACATAACCTCTGCCAAAAAAAAAAGAGCTTTAGTTGTCGGATAGTCGATAAGCTCAACACAGTCGCGTGTTTTTAACAAACACCTGTTAGAAAATATCATTACGGAGGATTTTCTTACCTAAAAAGAGAGAACTCGTTTCCATTTCGTTCACCTTTTCCACAGAAAATGAAAATGTGGCAGCAGAAACGACCACGTCCGACGTACTAACCCCCCTGCCAGTACAGAGAGAGAGGAGAGAGAGGGGAGAGAGAGAGAGAGACAGAGGGAGGGAGAGCCGTGCCAGGTTATTGGCCAGGGAGGATCGGGGGAATTGGAGCAGTTGCCAGTTACAACACCTTTTATTGACAGGACCCAAGAATACAATCAAAGCTGCTGTTATATGACATACTCGACATCTTAATGACGTTTCATGTAACCATGTGTTTAGTTCCTCGTGAATGTGAAGCTCATAAACAGCAGAGCACAGTACAGGTAACCTACATGTTGCCTTCTGCATGGTCAAACAAAGTAACCATAACCTGGAAACCTGGATGCTCTGGCTCCAGGCTGCACCGCTGCACTTTATATATTTATGACTTACCTGTTAACAGTGAGCACACATCCTATCATCAAACTATTTCCCCCATTTTTACGATGTGCACTCCATTTGTTGCCATAGGGACAGAAAAATCCGAACTCGACACACAACACAAATCAGGCCAAGGGAGAGAAAAATGAGGCAATATCTTTAGATTAAAGATGTGTTCATAGTGGGTTTTTTTATTATACTTTATATACTCCTGTACTTTATTAGTAGTAGTTGTAATTGTAATAGAAGCAGAACAAGAAGAAATGTTGTTATTAGTGCTATTATTATTGAATGAGTGGAGTGTTCAAGGTGAAGCAGCTCATTGCCTGTACTTGTGTGTCTCTGTGTGTTTGATACACACTCAGTCCGCTGGATGGCAGTAAATGCACAGACATTGTACTGAAGCAATCTGCTCTCTATGTAGACTCCTTGTGTGTGTGGCTGATGATGATGATTGGCGACGATTTTCGATTAATCTCTGCTCTAACTTTTTTCTTTCTTTCTTTCTTTTTTTTTTTTTAATAAACTCATCAGTATTTGCAAACCTTTTCCCCAGCAGCCATTTTAACACGCAATATCAGGGTAAACACAGGTGTTTCCAATGATACAAATTAAGGTTCAGTTCCATTCAGGTCGAACAGAGTCAGGGTGCATGTTGGCTCGCTGGAAAGTCGGAACCTTAATTAGTATAATGTTAAACACCTGTTTTGACTCTACTATTATTCAGACAAAGCAGAGCAGTTAAACTTGCAAATGTACTGTACGTATTACATTAAAACCTTCTGCACTGAATTTGGTGTTTTATTTATTCACAAGCTTATAGTTAGTTAGTTTTTCTTATTTGTATTTTATTGTATTAAATCATAGTGTAATTTGCCCTTGTTTGACTCATTTTATCACCAAAAAAAGTCAACTCAATCAAAAAAACAGAAAAGAGGGGAAAAAAACTAATATAAAGTCACATATAGACAATTCAATACATGTCCAATATCAACCAATATGTACTTGAACTTTGAACTTACAATTCATTATCATTATTATTATTTTTCAGAATCAGAAATACTTTAATAATCCCAGGGGGAAATTTCTTTTGTTACATATCAGTATATAAACAAAAAAACCTATGTACACAAGTCTTATATATATCTATATATATTATATATTATATCTATATATATCTTATATATATATCTATATATATATATATATATATATATAAAGATCACATTTAGTTAAATAATGTGCAACCATTATTTGTGTCAGATTACAGAAGGGGGGTGAAGATTATTCACGATTATTATTGTTATTATTATTATTATTATTATTATTATTATTATTATTATTAATATAATCAGAATCATTTTTACTAAGGAATTTGCCTGGTTGCACTTGTATTATGTACATAAGATAGATAGTACACAGAGTGCACAGTATGAGTACATTGAATTACAAGTGGTGATATTTACCTTTTTTTTTTTTAAGTTAAATGTAAACAGTGAGAATAAATACTTTATAATGGGTGTACTATGGGTGTACGTGTGTGCGAGCTCGCAGGGGGTGGGTCTTTCCCGGAGTTTGACGTGGCCCAACTCTCGCGATATTTCGGCCTCTCGGTTACCGACCCGTCTTGGATACCCCAGTTTCACCGCTGAGAAACATCAACATAGTAACCCGGGAAAGGCAACCTCAGAGGCGGGTAGAGACATTTCTCTCTAGGAATCTCACCGCCGACCTGGATATTTTGTTCCCTTTTTTGTCAACAACAACAAGAAGAAGAAGAACAAGAACAAGAACACGAACAATGGCTGCATGCCGCTAGAAAAAGTTGCTAGCTTAGTTTGGCACAACTGTTAGCTCAACGTTAGCTGGCTAACGTTAGCTAACAGCTGAACGGAGCTGAAGGAGTCTGGAGAAGTTTGGGATTTTCTTACTGCGACGAAGTCACCATGAATGTGGACAACTAGACACGTCGGATCGTTTCTCTAAAGGTATATGTTCTGCCTCTTCAAAGAGGCGTTTAACCAAGTTAACTCACGACTTTCCTGTCAGCTAGCGTCAACATTAACTCTGTCTCTGTCGCTCGAGTTGGCGGCTCCGACTATCGCCTGGACCGCAGACACTGAGAAATAAGTGTCGGTGAAGTTAGATGTTATCATGAGTCGCTGACACATTTTTTTTTACGTACAACGAGGGTATTAGAAAAAAAGAAATGTGGTTGTTTTAAAAGTTGCTGTTGTTTCACAGTGATTGTGTTTTTTAAAAGACGGAAATACCCTGATTGTTGGTTCACACCCGAAAGTAGATTAATGACGGCTTGTGTTGGACGAGTAATTCCTGGACGGGGACACACTTTGAAGTAGGAAGTTACGTGTCATTTAGTATTGTTATAGTTAATTATGTCAAACACAAAAGACAGCTTATCTCTTGAATAGCCCTTGTACAATTCCCGGTGTATTATCAGTTTGAAGCAACCCTTTTTTTCAGGCTTTACAAAATAATAATTCAAATTATAAAGTCGCTGAATTGAAGGTAAACCTCGCAGCGACGTATCCGGGGACAAAAGAGCGATGTCAGGCGGGTGTAAACTCCTTTTTAAAAACACCTTTTTACTGCGATGCAGTGAGTGGGATTAAAGTTAAAGTCAATACAAGCCCGTGTAAAGTCAAAGATGGCACAGTATATCTTCCTCGGCTCTGACGGCTGGGTGTTTGTTGAAGCAGCGCTTTGCACGGTGGAGACTTTAGTGGTCGGAAGCTAAACTGCAGCGGTCCGTACGTGCTGACGTCAGTGTTTTTGTAATGTGAGCGCTCAGCCGTTGGGAGCAGCACTGAGCGGCTGTTGCCGAGCAACGAGGCGTAGAAGGGATCGCGCGACATCTTGGATTTGAGTTCACAAATCAGCCACACACTCCCAAGTTATGTTTCTGTCACACAAAGCTGCCAAGACATTTTATTTAGTTGTGTTGATAGGTTGCTGATAGCTTCACCCTTTATCCCACCAGTATATACTTTTCAAATAGTTTAGTTAACGACCTCCAAATACATGAGTTATGTGTGTGTGTTCACAGGAGCTGTATACCTGTAGTATTCAGAAATACTTTATTAATCCCCGCAGCGAAATTGTTTTTGTTACAGCAGCTCCCAAACGGTAAGTGAGATAGTAAGTGATAGCAAGAAAACAATAGCAAGAGAGCAAAACTTTAACCCTATACGATATCCTATTTTAACACTATATACACATGTATAAATGACAGTTAAATAAAACTAGTGACAGTAAAATAAAAACCAAGTAACAGTGAACTATGCGATATGTAAGTCTAAACCTTATAAAGAATTTAGTCTTTGAAATAAATAACATTATTGGATCAAGCCTGCTGTTTAAATTTGACTGAATCAGCTGACATTGGCACCAAGTTTGTCATATAAAGGTTAATTACTAACTACTAGTCGGTGTGTTGTATGTGTTTTCTCTCATGCTGGTGTAAGCACTTTTCATTTTCAGGTCATACTTTTTGTCAAAAGGAGCTAACGCCAGCTTATTTCAAGAGTCAAGGTGACACTGAAAGTGTTAGCTCCCCGTACGACATTATTAATGTTATATACGGTTTGGTGGCGTATCATCATTGTATCCGCTTTTCGTCTCCTACCATGTGTTTTGGATTCTGATAACAGGAAAAACACAGACCTGTCCACTGTCTGGTTTAGTGAACATTATTTAATCCACACTGTCTCATAATCAAGGTCGTCAGTGTGTGACTTTATGTTAAAAGGGGGCTGTTATGTAACTTCTTTTTATGTAAGCAGAGATCATCTTAGTCTTATTCCTGTTTGCTCTCTCAGCCTGACATGGTCTCCTCAGGGCTGTGTCACTTGATTGCTATGAGTAAACGGCATGACCACACATGACTCAAGGGGTGTAAATATGAGTGAGTATGCTAGACTTGCTTTGAAATCCATAGTACAATAAACTTATCAAAGTGGCCACTCTTGTTTCAGGGCGATGGTTTCCCTATCAAAAACAAACTGGTGAATTTAGCTCTGCCACTGACTTTATCAGAGCACAGCACCCGCCTATACTCTTGTATTACAGGTGTTTTAAGTAAACATCACATGACTGACAAACTTTAGTTTTACTTGCCTTCCAGCCTTTGAGGAATGTGTTGTTGTTGAACCTGTTTTAAATAGCAGTGTGACATTAGTCTGCTCTCAACAAGCTGTTCGGGTAGTTTCGTGTGTTATAGTAGGAAATAACTGGTCACATGTTGGACCCGACGAGCAGCTGTAGCTACAGACTTTTGCCTCTTGCGCTTATTTCTGCCTGAGTCATATTCTTGTTGCGAAAGTGCTTGATGCATTTTGTTTCTGTATGTTGTTCCTTCTTTTATTTTATGTTAACATGTTTGGTTTTAGCTGCCGTGTTGCTGCCTTTGTCTCCAGATTCTGTATATAATATACAGTGTAAGGATACAAGAGTGTATACTTATATTGACGTTTTGCGTTGATCTCATTTATGTCTCTCTTATCTTGGCTCAGTATTGGTTTTATCATTTGCATATGTCTTATCTTGGCTGCAGGTGAATGAGGAGATGAGGAGCAGCAGGAGGATTGAGGTGTCTGTTAAAAGCTCTGCTCAGCAGCTCACAGATCACAATATTGGTACAGGTATGTTTTTAAAAAAACAAAACAAAAAGATGACATTCAGCTGTAGTTGTGTTTTATTCCAGAGTTGGTACAGTGTTTTCACAATCACCTGATTTGAATTCTGAAATTCATAATTTAAATGTGCGATAAGGAGTGTTTACATAGCAGGAGCTTCTGTGTCACCCGTTGTAATGAATTTTATTCTCCTTTTTCAGAGCTGACAACTGCATGGAAAAGTTTGGCTCAGTCAAAAGCTGCTGTAAGTACACCCGGAACAGTTTTTAGATTTAAAGTATCGAATCTTCATCTTCAATTATTTAATCTTCACATAACCCAAGGAGTCTGATGTGTCTTCTCCATCTGTAGTTGCGGCATATAGAAAACCGTTTAGAGGCAGCTCCAGGGACAGGGGTTCTCATGGACTCTGTCATGGACCCTCCCAAGAAGAAAACCTCCAGGACGGTCCGCTGCAGGGGTAAGTTATTGCAAAATGTAAAGATATATTTAGCAGATATCATTAGAATTGTTAAATTCTACACTAAGATGCTTATAATTTAAACTATAATTATTTCAACATTGCTCTCTCTATCACAGAAGGACAACAAGCTGATAACAATAGAGGGTCTTCAAAGCACAGGAGGCGTAGTCAGCAGAGTCCAGAAAAGAGCAGCTCACGCAGCCCACTCAGAAATACCACCCAGGACAGCAATGTCCGCAGGAACAACAGCGTGGAGTTCAGGGAACCGCTGGCCTCCTACAGGTATAACTACTGCACTTAATGCATTTTTGAAGCATCCTTAGCCACCTCTGTCTTGATACTTGGCTATATTTGGATAGGACAGTTTTCTGTCACAGGACTGGATATTCAGATAACTTCAATAATATTATTTTTTTCCCAAATCTTTAACAAAAATATAAAACTAAAACTATACTGGAAAGCGTACAGCTTTTATTTAACATGCATACAAAAACAATGTCATTAATACTAATTTAAATGACATAAGACACTGTTTATCTCCCTATATTTTCATTGTAATCATTGCATCACCTCATTGTTTTGGCTTGATACACCAGGAGAGCTCTTTCACCAACAGTCAGTCTTCAACGCTCCTTACTCTTCAAGACTTCCATTCAGAGATCATATGTTCTTGACATCTCCTTTGACTAGCTCACAGATACTTCAGTACCTCAAGGCTGCAGTGTATGGGGTGATACTGCAAACCTATTTGTTTTATTTTGTTTCTAGTATTGTCACAGTATAACAGAATTACAAATGTTGATCATTTACAGTAAATAATATTAGTTGTGTGATTGTTTTATTGCTAAAAAATGTCAGTATTTTATCATAAAAGCTGTATTTAATATTTTTCCTGACAACATATGAAATGATGACAAAAAAAACAATGTGACAGTGGTAAAGGAGTTACTCTCAGTGATGAACGAACAGAGAATTATTATCTGAATCTGCTGCTCCCCTTGGTGTTACAGAGCTTTATATTGAGTTTCAGTTCATTTTGAGCTGTCAGACCAGCAACTTTATTATTCAGGTCACACTCTCACTTTAGCGTTGTTTCAGCAGCAGCAGGCGGCAGCTGTTGTTTAGTGAGAAAGCACAGTTGGCAACTACGTGGTGAATATTGTGGAGCATTTAGCAGCTACCCTCAGGACCTGGTAGAGTCCAAAACCAGAGCTAAAGGAAAATGAATATTGGATTTGCATTCACCACTGACCTGAAACACGACTCTAAATGAATGATGATGTTGTTTTGAAATTGCTGGTTGGGTAAATAAGCAGCTGTTTGTTGACAAGTTCACAAGATGAACATAAGACGTGACAATATGTCAGTGTTCACAACTTGTTTCCGCTGCCCCCAAGTGGACAAATAAAATCACTCATTATTGTTATAAATAGTTTTTTTTATAGTTTTCATTTTTGGAGTGACGTCTTGTGTGAATATATCATTCCCTCCTTCTATATGATTTGGCTACCTGTAAATGTGCTCTTCCATACACGTAATGAGTGGTAAATTAAGAGTAAATCATGTTAAATCCCCTTCCTGATCCTATGTAATCTGGTTTGTCTCCAGAGAGGCCACCCCTCCACCACATCCCTCCACTCAGCTGGAGGCCTACAGTCTGCAGTCTGTGCCAGCGTCTTCGTACCCATCGTCTTCACCTCCATCAGATCCTCTGCTCAGCCAGCTGGTCTACCAGAGAGACAATAGGGACAAGCAGACGGACAGGGACCTGGACAGCACACGCTCCTCGACCCTGGAGAGCACCGAGGTCCGCTACCTCAATGACCAGCCAGCCTTGGTCACCCTAAGGACTATTGGAAACCATCATATGGGTGTACGAGTCCCTACAGGGGAGGGGGCTGAGGAGGAAAGCACTCCCAAAGCACAACTTGGCAAGGACAGCCACGAGTCAAGCCCATGTCTAGCTCAAACGCCAGGCTCCATACGCAGAGGGGACAGCACCCCCTCCACCAGCCCTGGCTCAGCTTCCCAGCGGTTAGAGAACCTAAGACGACATCAACCTGATGATAAGCTGGAGAAGCTCAAAGAGCGTATTCGCAGGCAGAGACAACATCTGGAGGAGGCTGCAGAGAGAGAGAAGCTGCTGGGTTATCTGGAGCAGCCCATACCCGTGGGGAGTAACAATGCTGGTACTAGCAAGATGCCCTCAGCCAAAATACGGAAAGTAGCAGCTGCACCGCCTGCACCTATTTACAAAGGTACCATTAAAGTAGGGTGTATCCCAAACCTAAACGTTCTTGTTTGTTTGTTTGACATTTCGTTAAATAATAATAAAATATGAGATATGTTTGTGAAATACTGATTTTACCCCTATAGAAGGAAAAAGGATGCCACAGCTCATATTTTCAATCACTTCACTCTCAGGTTTCAACAGTACTGAAACAAAGATACGGACTCCTGATGGGAAAGTTTGGAAGGAGGAAGAATTTCATAACCTAAGCAGAGAAATATACAGAGACCTGTCGAGACAGTTTGCTGGTAAGCACAGTACTCAGACATTTTCCTTTTATTGCTGCCATTCCTTATTTGTGGCATTTTCTGCTGTGGTCAGGATGTCACAGATTTTTTTCATTAATGTTTTTGACCTGGACTTGTAGTTGCCATTCTGAACTCTGTTTCATGAGGTAAATGACAGTGATTGATTTTCTCTGACATGCATAGGTCCTTGTGTGTTCCTGGGCTTTCGTCCAAGTTTTAAGACCCTATGGCGTAAAGTATAGAGCTGTCTGAAAGACTGCATTAGCAAGCTAATGATTGCATATGCATGCATGATATTCTGACCATCTGCAAGGAAGACAGGATACAGTTGGATTGGTGAAGGGCTGCTCAATTAAATTATTAACACAGAGTTGTATTTATCAATCAGAAGCACAAACCGATACCACATTGTGAGTTAAGTATGCAAGTATTGCATAAGTGATTTTTGACTTTGGGCACAGGGCTCACTTTTCAGCCAACTTTTGATTTAATTAAGAAAAGTTTGTTGGGTTATGTTGCTTTGTGGCTTATTCCTGAATGTGTCTTGTGTGTACAGAGAGCACCAGATCCAGGGATCAGCAGAAGGAACAGAGGGCAGACAGGTCTAAAGAGAGGAGGCCTCCCAAACCAGTCAGAAAGGTCCACAGAGCTGCCTCTTCGTCTGACCTAAATGCAAAACCAGGTATAATAATCCTCTTATCTATTTTTAATTAGTGACAGTAGAAAAGCTAAGCATGTGGAACAGTCTGATGGGATTTTATCAAGGATCAGTGCACATGGCCCAAAACTAAGAGCTTCAAATGTTAGACTATCTGTGTGATTTTGAAGGTTTTTCTCAACTGGCTTTGCTGTGATAGTGTTTGTCCTCGTCAGCTGTATTTCTGCATACATTTTATTGTTCTTTTATCCTGCAGACATGCTCTTGCTGATTTGGCAGTTTTCATCTCTTGGTCTTTTAGTATTTACATGCAAGCTAAACATAACAAAACTAAATAATCCAAATATGAACTCTTTGAATCCAAATGAGTTAAAAACATAAATGCATCAAAGAAACTGCAGAAAACACGGTGTTCAGACTACAGTATTTGATGTGCTCTTTCCTGTGTGGGTTCTTGTACATGAACCAGAGACATTTCTGGCTTCTGACACCGTGTTAAGCCTTTAATCCCCAAAGAAATGTCCAGTATGTTTGACATGCAGTTTGTAACTAGCAAGTAGCATACATGTACCTTCATAGAAGAATTATTGCTACATAATATGGTAACTTGAGAATAGCAGACCTCTCCCTCGCTCACTCAGAAAGATGCCTCCTAAGGCACACATCCTCATGTCTATGTCTGTGTACATCTGGACACAAGGAAAGTCACTTGTTTGATATATATAATGATGCTTTGACACAATCACCCCAATGAATGATTGAGTCTATTCACAAGACTCATTGAAATACTCAGAACAAGACAAAACAGATGAAATCTGGATAATCCTAAGCGCTTACTGTAAAATATCTCTCTTCTGCTAAAGCTTTCATTCACTCTGTGCCTGGTGTCTGCTTGCATTCCTTCCAACTTTTGTGTTTGTGTCTCTCAAGTCTGACTGGTTTCTGTTTCGTGCTAGCGCGGCACTATAAATAGCCCTCTGAAATCTGTGGCTAGGTTCAGTTGGCTCATCTACCCAGCACAAACAGCTGCTTGGTTAGTGGATGTACAGCTTCATTACCAGGAATTTCTCTTCAGTAGAACACACAGTCACAGTGAAAAGTGTTGTAAACATTATTCCAAGTAAAGAGGCAGTGTCGAAATATAATTTCCCAATGCTTACAAACCACAGCACCACAAACGTAATTCTACTCATACTAGGCTGGTGGCATAAAATAGAGCAGCATTGATGGGGAAAGCTGTGTGAAATGAAAAAAACAAATTTATCTACCGGAAAGTTACTAAGGCCAAGGAGGACTATATACTTTGTCAGAGATTTGGGTAAACTGTAAACCAGGGTAATTTGTTACATCACCTTCCACGCATAGTCACGGCCTCTATAGATATCTATATATCTATATCTATATCTATATCTATGCACCTTGCCTATCAAATGTTTTTCTTTTATGTCTTCCATTCTCTAAGCTGTGTGTGTATTTGTGTTTAAGTGAGTCTGCTCTGGTTGTGTGGGCATGTTTGCACATATGCGTGCAGTCAAACCATATTGAATTGCAGTGCCGTTCACAGGCAGATTACACAGCGTTTATGTTCTGTTTCTCAGCAGTGATAAGTCCTGCATCGTGGCGAGAGGGCCAAAAGCTGGTAAAGATGGTACTGGGTCCGGTTCCCAAGCTGCCAAGGGAGGACAGGCCCCAGCCAACTGATGGAGTGAGCAGAACAGGTGGGACTTAAGAGACCTACTGATAACTCTTTGCACCCAGTATTATGTATTATTATGTTGAACCTTTTCGTGATACCAACAGCCAAGTTAGCTACCTAAAATCCAGTCATCTCTGCTGTAACCATTTCTCCAATGGTCATCTTGCACATCTTGACCTACTAATTAGTGTGTCAGGACAGAAATGATTATGAGTAGTCTACTGGACTTTAAAGAGCCACTCAGAATGTGTCAGCAAGATGTCAAAAATGTTTCCTCTGCTTAATCACAGACGCGTGAATTAGATTTTACTCTTGACTTTCTACCCAGCCCCTCCCGTCTTTCAGACACCTTGTATCTTCATTTTGCTTTTTTTTGTTTCCTCATGTTGCTATTGAATTTCACCTCTAAAATTAAACATACATTTCTCCTCTGGCTGCTATTACCTGTGACAAGGTTTAGCCATGTGACTGGATGATGTTATAAAATAAATGATCATAAGTTTGTTACAGAGGTTTTACATGTCTTGGATGCACAGTTTGACAACTAAGCCAGCCAAAGAATATCAATAAATAAAGAGCGTTTGGCTGCTGCTGTTCAAACACAGCCTCTATCTCTGAAAGCTGCATCTGTACTGGGCACCACTGACCGTAAGAAATAGAGATTGACTGACTCTTTTGGTTGGGTGTACAATCAAACGTGGCCTGGTTTCCAGCGGTTGCTCCCAGTACAGGCAGCATACACCCGGGTAATAGCAGTGTGAGGCAGGGAGATACAGTGAGGCTCACTTTAGCCATAATCTGAAAAAACACTGTCTACTGTAAATCTAATCTTTTCTCATTTTCAAATTGGCTCAGAGTAGAGTTGCCATGGCAAGCCTGCCACCCAAGTCTCATTTAGTATGCATACACTGTCGAGATGTAGTGCTTTAGCTTTGGACTTTTATTTTTTGTCACTTGTTGGAGCATCCTAATCTTTTCAAGCTGTGATGAACCTGTTTATTGCAAATATCGATCATAGATAAACAGACACACTTTATAGGATTTTATAGCCTACTACTAACGTGTCACACACTCATATCTCTGATTTAAATTCAATATTTCAACAAATTCAACAAAGCTTCCACTTCTAAAGTCTTGGTTTAGCATTGGAGCTGTTGAGCAGTATGTGTGTGTTTTGTTTCCACTGATTGGTTGATTACCAGTTACGAACTGTAACATTTTACCTTTCTTTAAATGTCCTCCAGCTTCCCGTCATCGTTCCAGTTCAGACCCGCGCTCAGAATCAAAACCCAGGTCTCATCCTAACAGCACAGAAAGGCCTCATAGAGGATTTCGGGGACAATCCAAAAGCCAGTCCACAACCACATCGACCCTTTCATCTGCAGGTCAGGACAAGGCCCCAGTGGGTGTAAGCGCAGACCTGCTGTCAGCAGATATCCAGGGAATACTCGATGACCTCCAGCTAGAATGCAAAGCAGCTGAGAGGGAAGAGAGGGCCCGTCAAAGGTCACGGGGTGGGAGCAATGGTAGGAGAGGCAGAGGGGGATCAGGGTCACAAACGAGGACTCCTGTCTCCGCTTGGGGAACTACTGTAGGTAGCTCCTCAAGAGGCTGCCGCAGTGCCAGCCCCACTTCACACCGTCCAGAGACTACCAACATGGCTGATGCAGGAAACAAAAAGCGTCACTATGACGCAGATACTGTTCGCCAGTACATTTCCAGACAACAAGAGGAGAGAAAGAGGCGTCATGCAGAAGAGAAGAGGGCACTGAGAGAGGAGGCAGAGAGGAGAAACCAAAGGTTGCAGGAGCTCTATAGAAAGCAAAAAGAAGTGGTTAAAACAGTGGCTCTTACCAGTGAGGCCCCTGTGGCCCCTGTACAAAGGCGACTACAGGAAACCTACAACAAACTGCTGCTGGAGGAGGCCCAGCTGGGCGAGGAGGCCACACAGACGCAACCAGCTGCTCCTTCTAGTCAAACGGTATTGGTCACTTGTTTTATTGGAAAGTTGTCATGTGTAGAATAAGTAACTAAGTAAAATAAATAATCAAATTCTGATTTTCTGACATGTGTATTAATATGTTGTCTGTCACAGAGGCCGATGTACCAGCCCTCAGGAGAGTCCGATAAAGAGAACAAAAGACTGGAGGCACCGCAGAGCCCCTCGAGCAGTGACAGGTCTTTAAATGATCACCCACCTCCACCATTATCCAGGTACGTGCACATATACACATAAGCTTCCCGAATAATAAACCTTCTGCACTCAGATTTACTGACACAGATAAACAACAAACAGCTCTGGGAAAGTACATATAATCTGGTGTCTTCTGGAAATTGTGTGTAGGGAGACAAATTCTAGGGAATCACCTGACTATACCAAACAGAGAAACTGTTTGTTCCCAGATGGCTGCTTTTTATGAACCTTGCAAGTGGTTTAGAGGCTTTATTGCTCTGCATTTTAGTACAGGATTAAAGGAAAATGCTCTTTTATAGTCAGTGATCCTATTTTAGCCGCACGAAAGAACATCTCCGTTAAGTGTCTAGAAATAAAGGTGTGTGTGTGTGTGTGTGTGTGTGTGTGTAATGATTTTACTTGTCAAACAGATTGTAATCATCTTTTTCTGTGTATATTGAGTAATTAGAATTATTCTGATTTAGAGTTTTCCATCCAGTTCCAGTGTATGCTCTATCCTGTTCAACATGCTCTTTACCACTCAGTTACTGT
Source organism: Larimichthys crocea (assembly GCF_000972845.2). NCBI lineage: Eukaryota > Metazoa > Chordata > Actinopteri > Sciaenidae > Larimichthys > Larimichthys crocea. Next base: position 20,279,546 of record NC_040027.1, read on the forward strand.
AAATAACTTAATAATAAATAATTATTATGAATGGCCGTGATGGCCTTACATGTGTTTAGTGTGATCATTGTTTTGTTTTATCTCTCCCCTTTAACTTCTCCATTCTTTGTTGCTTTCCCTATTACAGGAATGATTTGGATGTCGGCGTTTCCTCTTTGCTTCAGCCTGGCCATCTGAGCCCAGCTGTTCGACCTATGACCGGTCCCAGCGGCAACGCGCTTGTCCCCTCAAATGACCATCTCCTCTCTCAGCTTCTAAGGCTGGAGACTGCGGTGGCAGCTAGTAACATCCAGCATGCACAGCGAACAGCTACAGCACCTTCCAACAGGTCACAGGCCAAGATGTCCCGCATTGAGGCCCTCAAGGCCACAGCTGCGTCCCTCTCCAACCGCATAGAGAGTGAGGCACGTAAGTTTGCTGGGGAGGGGATCAACTATGGTACAGCAACTTCAATAGACGTGGATACTATTTTGGCTCCAAGGCCCTCTCAAGCTCATCTTGATGCTGGATGCTGGGCAGAAACAGCTGCAACAGAAAATAATGACATTGCATTGAGGATCCAGAGGATTTTGACTAGCACAGGTCATAGTTCATTCAATGGCACAGCTCTTCCAGGAGCAGGCAATCTGCACACTCTCAGGGGACAGAACAGTTATACACCTGAAAGGAGAAAGCTAGTCAATGGCTTGGAAAAGGTAGAGAGAATTGATAAAACGTCACAAAGGAGAGGACATGGATTTACAGAGGATAAGAATCAGACAGATCTCCATGACTCAAGTGCTGGCTCCATCAGTGAGGGTCCTCTTCTGAGTGAGGGGAGTTTTTCTGAGGATGAGGCAAGCCCTCCTCAACCCTCCAGCAATCGTACACCTAGACCAGCTGACCGTCTGGAGGCGGTGGACTACTGCGCGGCTCAAAGAAGAGATTACCAGCGTTTGTCAGAGTTCCAAAGGGAGGCAGCGAGGTGCTCGGCCCTCAGCTCACCCTTTGTGCAGCATGATGGCAGCAAAGCAGCCTGGGAGGAGCTTAATAAAGGAAGCCCTCTAAGTGTGATCAACATTTTTACGAAGAACCTTCATGGCTATGGTCGAGGTTAGTTCACATTTTTTCTTTCAATGTCATTATTTGTGGCTACACAGCAAAAAAAAAATGTATATGTTAAAACCGTAGTGGTGAAACTACCAACAGATACAAGATACTGACCGTCAGTCTCAGGCAAAATCATAAATTTTCCTCCTCTATTCTGTCTCTACTTTGTCCCGTAGTGAGTGAGAGACACTCTCCCCCTGCCCATTCTTTACACTCTGGAAATGGCCCTGTAGACGCAGCAGTCTATGAAGATGATTTTGTGTCATCACATAGCAGCGGAGCCAGTGGACAGTTACAGAGAAGCTCCAATTCACGCAGGTAAGAGAAATGAAGTAGACATGTTTTCAAAGTGACCACTGGATGGCATTCATGTCACACAAATAGAAAGCTCATGCAGCTCTCACAGACAGCAAATCCCTCTCTGTATTCTTGACTTCATAGATTTTTTTCCTTGCAGGCTTTTTCGAATGAGGTCTCTTTTTTTTTTATCCCATGTTCGTTAGACCGAAACATTTTGATTGTTTTTGATTCAGAATTTTATTTAAAAGTGATCTTGAGTTTGATCATGTCCCTTTATCTCCTCTCTGTCAGCGTGAACAGTCATTTTGAGGAGCTGATGAGGAGGTCTCCTTATGACAAAAGTATAGGAGGCATCAGTTCCCACCATTCATCCAATCACTCACCACATCTTTCTTCTGGCTCACCATCCGGCTCCTCACCCTTCTCCAAACACTCGAGTAAAAAAAGAGGTGAGAATTAATATTTTTGCATGATTCCTGTTATGACTGAAATTTCAAAACATGTTTTTTATTAACAAGGTCTCTCTATGGTTAAATGCTCTGTTTTTGCTGTCACAAACCTCTCTCTTGCACAATATAACTGCTCCATTCCTCTGCAGGCACAGCGTCAGACCAGAGTGATGCCACTCTGGTGGAAGAGCAGGGGAGCTCCTGCTCACCTCCCTCAGAGGCATTGTCATCTGACTCCAGGAAGAGGGGTTCAGACAAAAGCTCTGCCCACAGCCAGGCCAAGAGTGTCCACCATCATGAAACTTTAGGAGAAACTACTCATCAAAGGTAATGACCTTCTGCAGACTGTATTGAAAGGGTTGTTTGTTACTTTTGGTTTAGTTGTTGATATCAAACTGAAGAGACTGTGCAGTGGTATCAGAGAGATGAATGAATGGTGAATTGTGTTCCCACAAGTTTAAATTACCATGCTTCCACTTGTCTCTGGTATTTCCTTCCTTCCTGGTTTTGAGTAACTTTTAGTGCAATACTGCTTTGTGGTGCGATTGGATTACATTAGGATATTTTCTGTTCTGTCTTAGATATGGTAGGTTATAGATGTTTCTTTTAGGGTCACCAAATGATTATATTTCTTTCTTTCCTGGTGCTTATTTAATTTCCTAATTAAACTTTTGTTTTCACTGAATACAGATTAATCCATTTAAAGTAATATTGAAATGAGCCCGTGAAGCCACAGTGTTTCCTTCCCTAAGTATTTCCAAACTAAACTAAAATGGAATTTAAAAATCTGCATGCACTCAGGGATGAATGGGCTCTTTTCAGCACTGGGTCATCTCTGACTCAGAAACCTCCACTTGGTATATACTGTAATTACCCAAAGGTTAATTTATCTGGGCATGACTAATTACTAAACTACTCTTAGAAAGCTGTAGTTGAGGCTGCCAGTCTAAACAGTCTTGTGGCTCGCTGTTCTGCTGAAGGCCTCTGAGTTTAAGCAGCTGTGTAGTGCCCAGCAACCAGTGGAGGCTGCAGTTCGACTGAAGACAGAATACACTGGTTGTTTTGTTTGGGGGGCCTGCATGGTGGTTGGTCGGGTCAGCCAGCTTCACCACAGCTTGGGCCTCCTGCCAGAGGAAAGAAGAGTTCTTTTGCTTTTAATCTCAGTGCCCAGGAGTGATATTTGAGCCCTCTAATGGTTCTCTGAAGCTCAGGTTGAAGATTCCTGCCATTCCGTGGAGCCTCTATGTCCTACACAATTAAAGACAAAGTATTCAGATAGGACTGTGTCCTCCTTAGCGCCATTTACAAAGCAGGTTGTTCTTATTTTACTTTGGAGGCGACTTGTGACAGAAACAATCTTAAATATGGTTTCTTTATGGAAAGTTTTCAAGGAGTTCTGGCACACTATATTCATATATGTCTGTTCATATGACAGCTAACTGGTTTAGTATTAACATCATGGTGTCATATTTGTTATAATGATATTTTAATTTGCTGCGACTGTTATCTTTGGAGTAAAACGGTGCAACTGTCTACTAACCGTAATAGGAAAGCAGCGTGTATCCTGATCTCTTCAGACATTGCCCTTGGCCTCTGATCATCTCTGAGCAGCACAATATAGCCATTCATAGTCTGGGCCTCTCACAGCAGGGTTTTGCTGCCTCAGTCAGTTTTCGGTTTTGCAGGACCAGGGGCCCCCTCTTTCTTTATCATTTGGTTAACCTGCTCCTCTGTTCAAAATGGCTAACCCACTCTGCAAAGCTTGTAACATACCTGTGTGTGTGATTTTAAATTTTTAGAAAACAATTAAAGCAATGTGTTATACTAAATGTCTTACTATTTTGTTTTTGTTTTTTTTCAAAAGTTAAAGTCATACATTTACCTACTACACAAACATTTTAGAAGAGGTGTTTTCTGGTTTCACGGTAGCATTTGATCTTTTATTAACTACTTTCTTGTTCTTTTTCTGAATGTGTTTCTAGTTTGGCACTTGACAGTAAGAAGTCTTCAGCAGCCAGGCCCAAACAGGCTTCTCCTTTTGGCTCACCAGACCCAGGTTCTCCTCCTGGTGCAGACTCTCCCAGTGAGCCAGTGAGAAGTGGCTCTCTAGGGACAAATAACCCAAACACAGGCACCACAGCTCGTAGTGGTAGAGCAGAGACCAAGACGACAGGTAAATAATACTTATTAATAATCAACAGATGTTTAGAAAAAAAAAAAGATTTCACAACTGCAAAGATGAAGATGGCAAATAAATGACAAAGTTGCAGATATCTAACCCTTTTGATTTTGTACATTTTACCTTTTTATTTCATCATTCGTGCAACATTCTACCAACATCCTGGTTTATTAACCTTTCTCTGTTCTTCCTTTCTCCCAGGTGAACTACAGTATTCACCTGCTGTCTTGCAGCAGCGCATGGCAGCAGAGCTCCAGTACCTGGAGTCCATTGAGGAGTCAGTCCGACAACTGGGGGACGTGGAGAGGCTTATGGGTGTGGCCATGGCTCAGCAGGAGAGCGCGTCATTAGCCCAGATGCTCAAGGTGAAGAGGCTGAGTGTTTAGTCAGGTGTTACATATCAGAAGTTATATTATTATTAAATGAAAGTGAAATTAATGACAGCTTAATGTTTTGATGATTTTAAGACAGACGCATACATTATTCTTTGCTTTTATGTATAAATTTGTAGAAGTTACAACATCTGCACTTGACATAATGGATCATACTAATATGAGTTATACATTGTTGAGTATTTCCCAATAATTGCATTTATCCGGAACTTAAATTAATTATTGATGCTGCATAACATCTACATAATAAATACTTTAAGAGCTTTTTTGGCCTCCATAAATGTCAGTGACTTACTACCTCACTAATGTCTGTATTGATGCACTGTATTGACCTGCTCTCTGAACTTTGACCCTGCAGGCCAAGCAGCAGCGCCATGAGCGTGACCTTTACGAGCTGAAGATCAAGGCTGAAAGGGAAGCCCTGGAGACGCAGCTCCAGATGGAGGAAAACAGGCAGAGAGTGGCCAGGGTACTTCTATGACACACACAGTTTATCAGATCACCAACAATATATATATATCTCTCTCATATCTTAGCTTTTATTTTTCTGTGTGTATGATACTTGATCCAGGCTCAAATAGAAATACAGGAAAGCTTGGCAGGAGCTCAAAAAGAGACTTTGGAGGGACTCCAGGAAGCAACTACAAAGATGATGAGTCAACAGGCTGAGGCAGCGCGGTACACAGCCGACACTGCCCGACACATCAAGGAGGTTAGTAATCACAGCCTTCCGCTGTGCCTGGAAAACAGCTTGTGTCTTCATTTCATAACAAAAGCTGATTGACTGTTGAGTTTCAGTAAAGACATAACAATAAATGCAGAGGAGGAAAGCATAATATCCAGTGTAAAACTCATCAAATCTTACATTTAATCTGTGTTGTGTTCTTTCCTGTAAGATGACAGAATTGGCGAGGTCGCAGATAGCAGGAGCTTTGGTTGTCCCCCATGTTGCCACTGATTCCTCCATGTTGGATGAGCGGGATGAACAGCAGAGCTCCTATTCAAAGCAGCAACAGGACAAAATTGACTCTGACAGGTAATCTTAAAACATCTGCCTTCTGTCTTACATTATGAATAGATCTCAACATCTCTAAACTCCACTTGTGTTGTGAGTTGATATTATGGCTTAAATTTAAGAGATTATAGTGCTTTGACTGATGACAGATGACCTCTTTTGTTAGTGGTAGTGTATCAGCATTTACCATTTTATTGTTCTGAATGTTAAAGTCTCTCCTGCATGTTCTCTTACAGCTTCCAGAGTGAGGTGTCGAGCAGAAGGGCCAGGCCAGAGGAACCCCTGTCTTCTCTGAACAGCCTTAGTCACTCTGACTCTCTATCCTTCAGAAGACCAAACCACAGGTACCAGGCCTCTCATTTAGCACCAGTTTCAATATTTTCCATTTATATCTGGTGAAGAGGAATTTAAAGGGAATCTGTTCTTTGTCCCTGTCCTCAGTGGAGCAGATTCAAGCAGCCACCATAGCCTATCGCATGTCTCCTCGGACCACAGAGGACGGACGAAAAAAGATGCTGTAGAGGGGAAAAGGAGGAAGGGGGGAGCTGAAGAGAGGACGGAGAGGGAAGCAAGCAGCAGCTCCATAGAGGAGGAAGTTCTCACAGCAGCCAATGAGTCCCTCTGCAGTGACAGCATCCCCTCTGTAGTAGATGAGAAAGGTATCAATACACAATCCACCTCTTGCCATCATTTGATTTATACTAGCACCAAAACTGTGTATGCAGTCTACCCACATATGGCACCTAAAAATCTTATTTTTGGCTCTCCAGGAGACAGCACATCAGTAGCAACAGAGTACTCTCTCAAGTTTGATGAGTCAATGACGGAGGACGAGATAGAGGAACGCTCTTTCCGCTCTCTGCTGCCATCTGAAGCGCACCGACGCGGAACTAAGGAGAAGAAGCCCCGTCACCATGAGGAATCAGAGGATGATGGAACCAATCACAACACAACATTGATTTCAGGGGCACACAATATCTTAAAGGTGAGAGGGCAATTTAGTCATATAAACATTTGCCAATGTCAGTGGTTGACAGTTGTAGGTGGCTGTGACCACTGACATTGATTTGATTGAGCAGGAGGTTTACGTCCGTCTTTTGTCCTCTGATGCACCAGTACTTGTCTCCTTACTTCTTTCTTCACCTTTGTTCTCCTGAAGTCTCAGGATGCAAACATGGCCTTCTCTGGTGGACAAGACAGCTTCTCACAGTTCACCATGGACATGGTGCGTCAGTACATGAAGGACGAGGAGGTAAGACTGCAGCACCAGAGCTCTTTGCTGCGTCTTCGCCAGAAAGCTCTCAAAGAGAAGACCAAAACTGAGCTGGCCTGGCTAGAGCACCAGAAAAAGAGGCTGAGGGACAAAGGCGAGGATGACAAAATGCCACCTATCAGGAAAAAGCAGAGGGGCCTTCTGCTAAAACTACAGCAGGAGCAGGTACATATTGGTGAAAACATAATGACATTAAGTAACAATTGAGCTTTGGGATATGCTCTGATCTTAACCGTTACTAAATAACCAATTTTCCTGCTATACTCCGTTTCCAGGCTGAGATCAAGCGACTTCAAGAGGCCAACAAAGCAGCCAGGAAGGAAAGGCAGCTGTTGCTGAAGCAGCAGGAAGAGATTGAGCGGATGAGAAACTCTACACTTAGACTGAAGGAGCGTCTCAAGTGTGCTGGCGGTGAAGCGCCACCTGTAAGTAGTGCAACGGTCACTGATCAGCTTCACAGCCTATACAGAGGAACAGATATATTTCAGTACTGTTTGTTCTACAGAAGTATAATCTTAATGACGTTGAGAAAGAAATGCTGCAATGTTCATCTTAGGCTCTTTTTTGTATTGGCTTTACTGATGCTTGGCTTGTCTGCATGTCCATTCATTCATCATCCAGGAGACTCCTGTGTCAGAAACCCCTGAGGCAGCCTCCCCCAACATGAGACATGCTGAGGATGTCCGCAGCCCCTCTCCCTCGCTCTCCATCTCTGGAAGTGAGACTAGCAGCATCATGCAGAAGCTCAAGAAGATGCGCTCTCACATGGATGAGAAGTAAAAATACTTTTATTTTGGTTTCACTCTGCTTACTAACAATTGAACATCTGAATCATCAGATGCTCCCTCATCAGTGTTTTTAACAGTGTGTACTGCAGGTGTGTCCTGTTTCCTTTTCCTTTTCCCTCGAGGTTTTCTAAAGATATTTTCTAAAATCAGTTGAATTTTTTTGGTTTGGCCCCCGTTCACAGTCCTTTAACACTTAATATGCGCTGAATAACACAGCTGCACAGTTTACACTTACAAGGGGGTAGCTCTACACTTACTAGTGCATAAGTATGTAAGTAGTGTATTGTGCTGTTTGCAACAGTATCTTTTTTTACATTCATTCTCAAAATTCCGAAATGTTCTGATTTTTATACATGGGAGCGACTAACCTAATTAAAACTAACCGGTGCTTGTCATCTTTCCTTTGCTGTCTATAATGCTGTGGATGTGTGAATGTGTGGATGTGAAGATAAGCATGCTCCATGTTGTTCTCCCTGTAGACTAGACAAGAATCCACATACTGCTATAAAAAAACAACAACTTCACATTTGTACAACCTTTAACAGTTCACTGTTACACTAAGAGAACTGACTTAAATAATTGAAACACTATGTAATCTTAATACAGCAGCTATACCTACAGAGGTATGATTATTTTCCAGATAAGTTGTGCATTCCATATTTTTTTTATTACAGCCGCTTCCTCTTGTGTTGACAAGTAACTGCATGTGCAAGTTTTAGACTTGGCTTGCAGCTTTAGTCAGGTGATTGTCGAGCTCCTCGTGACAGGGTTGCTCCAACAAGCAGGTTAATTGTTCAGGGTTTTAGGATTTATAACTTCTAAATCACAAGCCAATCTTCCATGGTAGCATTTCAAACATTTCTGGGTCCAGATATGTTTAAATTCATACTAGCAACACAATTGTGTTTGTGTTCCTATTAATGTTAATACATTATAAGGTTCACAATCACCATAGGACATTTAGATCACTCCACAATAGGATTTCGAAGAGGATCTGACAAAAACTGTTTAAAAATTTGTCTGGTCATGCTTTCATTGGCTTGCTTGCCATCCTTTCTAATTAATTATAGATCATTTCTTTCCTTTCCTGTGTCATTCTCCCTTACCACTGTCCTGCTGTTGATCATAGCCAAAGCAAAAGTATTCTCTACATCTTGACCTAACACACTAACAAGGTTGTTTTCACTTTATCTAAGACTGTAACTGTTACCTCACATTGTAATTTGTTTATGAATTAGAGTTACTGATGAATCATTTAACCTCCTCCATAAGCAGGTTTGCCAGTGATCAAAGCCCTGATCAACCCCAGACGCTAGTTTAAATGTTCATGCTCGTCCAAAATATTTTTAAAAGTAACAATTTTCTAACAGAAACCTGACAGGCTGGTGCAATAAACCCACATTTGCTCATACCACTCTTCTCTCTCCCTTTCTCTCTACTTGTCATTTCTCTCTATGTTTTTAAATGTGCCCCCCCCCCTCCCTACATTGTGTATACGTGTGTGTGTTGTTTGTTTCTGTACCCATGTTTGTGTGACTCTTTTGACTTTGTTGCGTGCTTGTGTGTGTTATAGACACTGTTCTCCTGTCCACTACTTCTTCTCTGTGTTCACGGCCCACCACTGGGCCTCCCTCAGTGTCTGTCTTCCCAACCTCCACCCTAAATTCCAGCTCTTTATCTACAACCAGTTGGTCAGGTACTGTACAGTGCTCTATATCTCTTCCCCCAGCACCTCCACCTAGCCCTGCCCTGCCTCACCCCCACCCCATGGAACATGCTTGTGTTCATCCACTGGCACTGGGACCTTGTAGGGGTGGGATGGTGAATGATGAGTGATTGGATTTGTTGGTTTGTGTGGGGTTCATTTCCTTTTATTTATTTATTTATTTTTTTTTATTCCTAGGATGGCTTTGTGCAGGGAGGTGTTTGAGTGAAAGCTTAAAGAGTGCCCAAGGAAAGCTGCTGAAATAAGCTAACCTTTTAACAACTTCACTTTGATTACTATTTAATATTCATGCAAACGTTGTTTGTTTGTGTCGTCAGTCAGGTAGTCAATGTATTTCCACTAGCATGTGCACTACAGGACACTACTCGTGGAACAATTTTTAAACCATTTTAATTTAATTTCAATTCAGTTTTGTGAAGGTTAAAGGTTATGTTTATTTTAAAAACAAAGCCTTCCTTGTTGAATGGGAATCTCAGACTCAGTGCTGGGATTTCTGTGGTGTTTAATTTGTGACTCTTACCTCCTTTCTTTCTTTCTTGCCTCTTGGAATGATTGATTGAGTACGTCTCTCCTCAGTGTCCTTCATATTGTGGCTGCTGACTGGTCAGCTCCAGCCCAATCATTGATACTAAATGTTTTGATATTTAACCACACTGTGACATGGAAGTAAAGGACTTTTGCAGAGACCAGACCAGAGATGGAGTGGTCTATCTCTTTAATGAGCTCAGTAAATCTTAACTTGCCCTCTTTATTAGGTAACTGTTGCATAGGATGGGATAATAAGTACAGATGGCCATTGGCTATAATAGAGTTTGGGAAGGCACTAAAAGAACCCCACCCCCCTCCCCCGCTTCCAGCCTGGTTCTTCAGTATCTGGCCTGTCATCAGTATACATTAGGTCAAGAGAAAGGCCTCTAAATTAGATCAAGGCTAAATAATACTGCACTGTAATGGCACCCATAGCTGTGGGAGACCACATTACACAACAGCTATACCTGACATCTACATCTGCAGAGATATATGTACAAGAGACCCAGTGGAAGTTTTTGAATTACAAATACTGCTGGTTTTGCAAGGCAAGAAAACCTTTGCATTTAAGTCTCGTTGACCTCATTGTTCAGTGGAGTACAGGCGGTTGAGGTGTGTGTGACTGCACCCAATCAATGTTCAACCCCTGGGTCTGCATGAATCTGACATCTTCACCGTTGTTTTCCTGCTCCTCTCTTCTCCCAACTGACATGTCATCACTTTATGTTTGTTTATTTGAAGGGTTCTCGTACACTTCTTTATTTGGATGATTATTCCAGGGAATGAAATACGTAAAGCATGTATTGGGTGTGTATGTGTGTGTTTTCTTCTCTGAGTGTTGGATAGCGGTTTGAGGTGAGTTTGAAGTGATAAGTGTATGTCCAGGTGATTTGGGTGTGCTTACTTCTGTGATGTCATGTTTAACACTCCTGATGCTTAATGTCTTTGTTCTACTTCTCTTTTCTCTTCATACCTTACCTCAATCCTTCAATCCTCACCACCCATCTGCCTCTTTCCTCATTTTCCCATTTGCTCACCTACCATCTACAATCGCCATCTTCAATTTCTTCATCCACTCCTTCCTCGTCTCTCTATCCTCTTCTCTCTTCATTCTTCATTCTTACCATCCCCTTTCTCCAGGTTCCTCACAAAGCGGGAGCAGCAACTTATGCAGAGGCGTCATCATGCCGAGGAGCTGCTGCAGTGGAAACAGCGGCTGGACCAAGAGGAGGCAGAGGTCCGTAGGATGGAAAAGGAGGCCCTGGCTGCATGGGACAGGCAAACACCTCGGGACAATGACATGGCAGAGAGTCAGAAAAAGGAGATCTCGGACATGAGTCCCAGCCCAAGTCACCATCAAAGCTCAGAGCCCAGAACTGACAGCGAGAAAGGTGAAACAACAGGATCCTAGACGTTTTTTTGTTTGTTTTCAGGTTTAAAATAAAAGCAAAGTAAGACATAGGCCATATGTTATTATTTGGCAATAAGGTTAAAATCAGTCTGTGCAAATAAAGATGACATGTTTATCTGTTTTATGTGTTTTCAGAGTATGCGAGTGAGGACAACTCTGTGACACCTGAGTCCAGTATACACACTGAGGAAATGGGGTCCCAGCAACTAGGAAGCCCAGCTTCAGTACAGCCTGCATCGATCCCCGAAACACCTTTGACCTCTGTCCAGTGCAGCCCCGCGAATTACACCCAGGACTTCACTTCAGCTTCTCAGTCACCGAGCAGACAAGTACGCACCAATGTGTTTTTCTTTCCTTGTTGTATTTAGTCCCATCTCTTTGATGGTAGCTGAGTTGATTTTTGAGCGCAAATATTGTTACTCTAGGACTGTCCTCGCATGCCTAAGAAAGTGTAGTTTGCTATTGTGAACACATTTTTGTCAAATTCATCTTAAGGAGATCTCTACAGATGATGTATACATTATTTGTAGCTTCATATTGTTTGAGGGACATGCAAGTAGATAAATATGCATTTGTCAGTTTACTGTACATGTAAAATATGAATCCAAGTATGCCTCTGTTAGTCCGTCTGACTGTTTTGTTATATCCTAAAGTAATATTCCTTTATCTTCCCCTCCTCCTCCTCCTCCTACTCCTGTTTAGTCTCTCCAGTCTCCATTCAAAGGCAGCCACAGCCCCACTGCCTCTCCTTCAGATGGTAGCAGCAAAACCAAGATGCAGCTTCGCTCCTCCTCCCGGAACGCCAACCAGGCCCGCACTCAACTAAATGACTCCCCCGTGGCCACGCAGACTGGTGAGTTACCCAAAGACTCAACACGCATACACTGAATCGTTAACATTTTTGGAGTGTTTAATAGTTCCTGATAGTTCTTCGAGAAGATAGAAGAGGGAAAGCAGAGAGAGTGGACATAATGCAGCTATATTGCTGGCACTGTGTAGTCAGACATAATGTGATGCTGCCAGGAATACATTATGCAAGCACTTCCCTGATACCTAACCTGCTTAGCTGTGTGATAGGAGGAGAGAACACTTTGCATTGCACTTAGTTATCGCACAAGCAAAGGCCTGGCCTAGTATTGTAGTTGAATATTCTTTATTCATTTTCAGGCCACTGTTTAAACCTTTAATCATTGTACTATTGTTTGTTCATTGTGTACTAGCTGAAGGAACATGCACAAAAATAACACATTCTTGGTAAAGAAAATGTACACTAATCTCTAAAGGATTGGGTTCGAGTATGCACAAAGTTGGATTATTCTTTGCTAATCAGTTGTCTGGCACTGGTTTCACATTCTAACTGTGATTTATCATCTAAATTTCCTTCAGAACCCATTTCAGACCAGAGTGACATAGAGAGCCGTATCAAGGCCCTGAAGGAAGAACTGAGAAAAAGAAAGTTTATGGCCTACCAACTGAAGAAAGAGCAGAAGAAAAGGCACAAGGAGCGGCTGAAGGCACAGGAGGCCAGTCTACTGAAGCAGCTGGAGGTAAATGCACACGATTGTATTTGTGCGTTTATCAGTGTACTGTGTAAGCAGATTTTTTTCATACCTTAAATGTTGTTTTCCTTTCAGAGCTATGACAACTTCATTGAGAAAACGAAGGCAGAACTGAACAAGGAGCCAGACTCTACACCTGATACAAAGTCCCAGATCATAGATTCCATATCAATTGCAGAGCAGTCCAGTATCAAATCACCTGTTCCCAGGTACCAGAACAGCTGTAAACATGACACTCTGTTGCCAACAGATCTTATACTGTGAAATAGGTTAGTACAGATTGGTGTTGATTTCAAAGCAAATTCCTCTTTTTCAGGTCTGAAAGCAGCAAAATCTCTGACTCTGGAAGAACGCAAATTGATGCCTCATTAGATCACAGTGAGTCATCATTACAAATATATACTTGATGTACGGTATTTCATTTGGATGACTGGAATTGGATATTCTAATAATAATGTGACCATTTCCTATTATGATAGATGCCCTTCATCAACCTGATCGTAGTAGATCCACCTCAGTGCCTGAAGAACTGTCTGATGAAGACCCACCAACAGTCACTCCAACTCCAGTGCACGGCAGCCCAGAGCGTCCAACCTCAGAACAGAGGAGCCACCTGTCGACAGAGGGTCTTCTTAGACCTTCGTCTAAGGAAGCCCAGGCACAGATGAGTGATTCTGTGGATGAGCACATTGAGTCTTATCAAAGATCTGACATTCAGGAAGAGCTGGATGTGGATGTAGGCTCCATAATTGAGGACCGACATTCAGAACATCTTCTCAAGCTAGAAAAGGAAGACCGACTTGACTCCCAGGAGAAGCTTCCTTCCATGAGTGAAGAACATCGATATTCTCCATCTGTTAGCCGGGAACAAGAAAAAGATCAAAAGACGAGTGAGACATCTGAAGCTGAGGAAGCTGTAAAATCTACCCCTACCTCTGTCTTGCATGACTTAGTTGCCTTCTCTTCAAAGAAGGAGGCACCCATAAAGGATGTGGAGGCCTCCTCTCCCATAGTAGATAGCTATCATGATGACTTTGAGTCATCAGTGTATTCTTCACCCAGGGAGGAGCATCATAGTTCCAAGCCTGGCTCTCGCATCTTAGATTCCCCTGTGGAGATCAAGGGTTTGACAAAAGACTCCCCCAGCAGAGCCACACCGTATGACAGCCAGGATGAGGAGGTAGAGGAAGAAATAATTGAAGATCTGAGTCACCATTCGGGTATTAGTGGGGGTAGCTACCAATCTGAAATACTGCTAGATCTTCATAACCAAACTCAAGACTCCAAACATGACGACAACAAGGACATTGTTAGTTCCAACCACTCTACACCCATCTCCCCTTTGCAGGCCCCTCTCTCTCCTGTCATAGATGAAATGTCAGGTTTTATCATTGGAGATCGCGTTCTTGTTGGTGGTGTTCAGCCCGGCACCTTGAGATTCAAAGGCCCAACCAGCTTTGCTAATGGCTTCTGGGCTGGTGTGGAGTTAGACAAGTCAGAGGGGAGCAACAATGGCACTTATGACGGAGTGGTATACTTTGAGTGTGATGAGAGCCACGGTATCTTTGCTCCTCCAGACAAGATCACACACCTGCCAGACAAGTTTGAGATCTACACAGACACCACGGAGGATGAGGACTCATTCTTTGATGATCTGGCAGATAAAGGTGGGGATAAACATAAAACCGATGAAGATGAATCCCAGAAAGTCGGAAATCTGAACAGTAAAAACGAACAAACATCTCTTGAAGTCTCTGGAGATAAAAAGGTTACAGATGAGTCCGATCATAACTCTGGAACCCACCTCAATTCACAGCATTACAAAGAATCTGATCATCCCATTTCTAATGGCAACACTAGGGACATCATTTTGGAGTTCGAGGATGGACCAACCACCCTCCTCATCTCTGACATTGAAAAGATTGGCCTTGGGAAGCAGAGTCAGAAGGACATTACTACCCTTGATAATAGAGAAGACGTAGAATCTCAACACCAGTTTACTCCTGCAGAGCTTTCCACAGATATCAGGGATGATGGGAGAGAACAGAAAGGTCTACTGGACACATATGCAGACAAGCTCCTCAACAATTTTGTTAAGGACACTGTGATGCAGTTTGCTGAAATTAAAAAGGCTAAAGAGCAGAAGATAGAAGCCGCCAACCAGATGAATGGAGACCTGTTTGGGGAAAATGTTGAAGAAGAAGAATGGTTCTCTTCAGCAGAACAAAAGGATGGACTGCCATTCTTCTTACCTGCAGAAAAAGAGGAGCTGTCTTCTCCAGAGCTGTGTAACCGACCGGTGAGTGTATATTTATGACTCTTTGGTAAAACCTCATAACATTATTATGTCTCCATCTGTATTCTGTAATAACAGATATATGAATCGAACTGTCAGTCAATTAGATATTGATTGATATGATTGAACTGTGGAATGTTCAATGTTTGGAAACCCCAGTAATGACATGAAGTTACTGATAAACAGTATTTGTCGATTTGACCTGGGGAGCTCTTGTTTTCGTTATCTGTTCAGCCAAAGTCCAACTTTATGTTGACAGACTGTATTGAATTTGGTGATCTTTGCTAGAAACTGTTTTCTGTCTGACACATCAGAAAGAAAGAAATACTCTTTAAGACCAGATCGAAACCATGATTTATAATGGAACTTGTTCTGTCACGGTGAAGTTAGATATTTATATTTGTGGAAGGTTCTAATCTAAACCTGGAAGTAGGAAATGAAATCAACTTTTTCCTGTTTTTTTTTCTCCCCCCAACAGGAGAGTCCAGTGTTGGGGGCCAGTGGTCAAGAAGAGCTTGCCAAGCGACTAGCAGAGCTGGAACTGAGCCGTGAACTGCTCGATGAGCTAGGTGACGATCAGGACTGGTTTGATGAGGACTTTGGCCTCAGCTCCCGTAGAGAACAACAAAGGCTCAAACAGAAACAGAGAGAGGAAGAGGAAGAGGCGAGGCTGGGAGTAGGAGGACTGGGGAGGTCTAGCTCATCAGCTGGAGCAGCCCTGGGGGGGCTGGTCTCATCACCAGGTGGGGAACAGCAGGTAAAGACTCCACCTAGACCTGAGCTACCTCTCCCCCTTCCTCCCAAACTTCCCGAGCAGCCTGCCATGGTTGTGCCCCACTCAGCAACGGAGGTGGAGAAGATGGTCCATGCTGCCACTCAGGAGATCTGGGAGAGCTGTGGCCTGGGGAAGGAGGGAGCACTGACCCTTGCACATCTGCCAAACCCCAAACCTTCAGAAGTGTATCTGGGTATAGAGGCCAGCAGCCAGGACCAGGAGGCCTGCATCCGTAGCTACAAACAGGTGAAAAGGACAACTTTTCAAAACATCCATGAAGGTGTCTATATAAAGAACATGCAGCCCAGTGAAAGTTTAAATACATGTTTTGTATTTTGTTTTGTAAAACATCAATCTGTAAAATTGAAGAGAAGGAGGG
Organism: Larimichthys crocea; assembly: GCF_000972845.2. Classification (NCBI taxonomy): domain Eukaryota; kingdom Metazoa; phylum Chordata; class Actinopteri; family Sciaenidae; genus Larimichthys; species Larimichthys crocea. Next base: position 20,295,705 of record NC_040027.1, read on the forward strand.
GAAGAGCATCCTTGACTGACTTTTCATCCCTCTACCAATCACACAGCACACAACTGTCAATGCCCACAGCAGCTGGGCTTGCAAGTGCAGTCTTACAGACAGCACTTACTCATCTGGCACTCAACCTCAGTTGAGTGCCAGATGAGTTCCCATTATTCAGCACATTCCTTGTGGTTTAGCATCTTAAAGCTTTCAAGGCTACACAGCTATTTCAGTTGCTTTTGACTTCAGACTCCTCCAGATATTGTTTTACTTGGTGAGATGCTTTGCTTTGAATGGAAACACTTGAGGTGTTGGGTAGTAAATATTTCTGACATGTTATCCCACTCAATTATGTTCACCTAACATGGGATTCTTCCACCTGAGAGACCCACCCACTGCAGCTTTAAGCTTAAGTATCTCGTTACTCTTTTCATTTCAGGCTGTGTATGACCTGACATGGGAGATGCTTCAGGAGATCTATGCTGAGGACCCCAATGCTGATCAGCCTCAATGGGTGAAACCACGTCGAGTCAAGTCTTCCTCCTTCCATAGAGTGAAGACACCTGGAGACATCACCAAAGTCCAGGTACAGTACTGCAGGACAATCACCACCAACAGAAAGAGACCCATGTTGAATATGATTGAACCTTCAGTGGTTTGTTTCTTATCATCCAAAATATCTGGAAGTATAAACAAACTTTAGTTTTTTAAATTCTCCTTGATTTATCATCTAGTTTTTATGGAGTTCCTTGTCACATGTGATGAGATGTTATATTTTGTTTTGTTTTTTACTCTGTCCCAGGAGTTCATTGCAGCAGAAGTACTGAAACTGTACGGCCTGACAAAAGATCAGAGCCAAAAGACTGACTGGCAGAAGATGCTCAAATTTGGCAGAAAGAAGCGTGACAGAGTCGATCACATACTGGTAGGTGCTAAAATCACATGTTTGTGGTGGGGGGCCTTTGTACATTTTACATTTTTCTGTCACCAGGACAGACTACATAACTCACATGGGTTTCAATTTGGGGTTTTTTTTCTTCTGGATGGCAACAACGGTTTTATATATAAAACCTTTAAAGGTTTGACATGTTTAAATTTAGAATTGAATCCTTTAAAGCAGAACTTGATCTGAATAAAAAAACCTGTTAGCACTATAGTTCCTTCTATCCCCCATATAGTTCCACACATGTAAAACGGTGTGTTGTTGACATTTACCTTTAGTCATGACATTTTTCCACTGAACTTATTGCATTATGTGCTACAGTAGTTGACGCTGTTTGTTTCTCAGGTTCAGGAACTCCATGAGGAGGAGGCCCAGTGGGTCAACTATGACGAGGACGAGCTGTTTGTAAAGATGCAGCTGGCAGACAGCATTTTCGATGCTTTGTTAAAGGACACTGCGAACGTGCTGACGCAAATCTACGACAAGAGGGCCAAAAGAGACGCCCTCTCCTGACAGCTTTCCTGCTCCGATTTTTAAACGACAACCTCTAGCTCAATCCTAGTCTTTCCTCACCCCAGTGAACTGCAGCCAACCTACCACCGCTCAGTCTTCCACCAGCTGATGTGCCAACAGCAACCCTCAGATGCCTTTGTTCCCAGCATTACCTCCTACTTATTTCTGTGACGTTCATTTGCTGAATCTGTGTCAGCTAACTATAGTAGTTCTATAATTTGTTCTACACACAAAACACCTCTTGAGCAATCCAGCCTTCTTAAACCTTAACACCGTCTAGTCTTTGTTCTCGGCTCCTGGAGTAGTCCTTTTTGTAAATTCCAGTTGGAGAATGAGTCGATGTTTTGATAGAATGGACTGTGCCATTTGTTTGCATTGAAGTCCATTGATGCTGCTAAATTGATTGTTCCATATCGGACTGTAATATAAGATCCACTTGGAACAAAAGTAGGTTGTTATATTTTGTATTGAATCTTAAAGTAAATATATATGAATTCAAAATTGTAATAGAAAAGATAGAAGATAAAAAATATACAGCGTAGTCCATAAATGATTTGACAGTGACACATTATTGTGTTGGCTTTGTAATCCAGTACATTGAAATGAAACCATGACAATGGTTAAATATTTAATCTGAGGGTGATTGATTTTGGGCGATTATGATGAAATTAAATATATTGCTAAAATCCTTGACCCACAAGCTGTATGTTTAGCATCATTGTCCTGCTGCATTGTCATTGGAGGCTATCTTTGGAAAGAAATTCTAACACTGTTCACCTAATTTGGATATTAACACCTTCAAACACCATTAAAGAGTGTCAGTCCAATCACCTTTAAATCACTGTTGGGTTTCAAATCCAGTGTGCTGGAGGACAGCTACAACTCATGAAATTTGTCACTGATCAAATGTTGTCAGACTGCACTGTACGTTAGTGAGATCAGATATTGTATGAAACATTTTGCTTCCATAATTATATTATTTATTGTATGAAAATGTTTGATTCGAGGAGTAGGGAGCATTTTGAATTTTAAACGATCTTGTCGACATATAGAGAACAGATTTTAACATCTAATGAAACTGTAAAAAGCACAAACAAATGTGAATGTGAAAAATGGGCAATATATTATGTAGGAGGTTTAACGAATGCTATTAAAACGAGGAAAAAGAATTTAATATTTAAACATTGTAGCGTTAATAATTAATTGAAACTGTTCTGTATGACTTTTATTGTGGCCACAACAGTCCGGTTGATCAACACAATCACTGTGTCCCACTTCCGTACGAAGCATACACTGTGTACTGATATTAACAGTTTGAAATCATCTCGTACAAAGAGTAAAAACAAGGTCTGCAGTTTATTACTGTTTCTGTGCTGTAACTGAAGGTTTTGCACCCCGTTCAACATTGTTTTTCACTTTTTTAGGCGTGTGTGTGTGTGTTAGCATTGGGGGGACAAACGTCCACTAATTCCAGTATCCATCCATTTTAAAAAAGTCATTTTTGAAGTTTAAACACACTCCATACTGAAATCAGACTGAATATATAGCATGCAAGTGGGACACAAAGGACTGGCAGCAGTGACTTGATATTTTTAGAATGGCATCATAGGACAGTACTGAAATGGTTGACTCGATACTTACTTACCCTACAGTCTGTTTACTTTCTATGACCTGTGGAAACACCTGGGGTTGTTTTGTCTCTTTATCAGTGGCCCTGGTAAAGGTTGCTAACTGAACATTTGCCCCAGTCCAAAAAAAACAAACATTTACTCGTGTAGCAGCATGGTTATATGCTCCTCTTGCTGCTGTGAGACATTTGGCTTCACAGCAATCAGCGAGTTCAAACCAGCCACCAGAATGTAGCTCAGCGATGTAGTTGGACAACAAAGCATTCAGTTCAAGTGCCTCTTTAAGTTGACTTGTGGATTTATAACAAACTTTGTTGATGTCTCAACATTCTTTGGACCTATTTTCTTTGAATGTCTCTTTTCAACTGCTGTAAACTACCATTTTGTAATTGATCCTTAAATGACTGCTCTTCCTTCTAACCCGTTTGCCGGTACTTCAGTTTCTGCCTTATCAATCTTTCTGAATCGAAGCATAGTTGAGAAAGTTTTTTTTTTTTTTTTTTTTTTTTTAAGCCTTCTCATTTTCCTGTGCCTCACCCTGAGGAAATGTTTGTAATCTAACACGCTAAATCATTCTAAAATTTCAACAGCTTCTTGTCCATGTAATCCCTGCATCTGTGCATATTGACACCACTGAGTCATTTTATTGATGAACTATATCAGGAACTAGTTTGTGGACACTGCGTGCGCACACACACACACACACACACACACACACACACACACACACACAGGTTCCAGCCCACAGCCTGCACAGTGTGAGTCATAGAGCTGATGAGGCTGAGCACGTAGGACTGTATCCAAGGGCTTACTTTGGTCCTCACCGTCAGCGCTGCTTTGATCCAACAGACTGTGTACAAACGTATTGTGGCATGTGTGACAGAGCTTGTTGATCTTCACTGACTGGAGCTAAAGTGACCTTAAACTGAGTACTTTTTTTGTTTTGTTTTTTCTACCGACAATGTTTTAAGAGTTGCTAAGGTGTGTGTTCAAACTGTAAATTATCTAATGTTAAAAAGAAGAAGAAAAAAAAGACCAAAAACATTTGACACCAACCTCTCCATGCTGTATAACTTGTATGTCTGGTCTGTAGGCATATGTAACTGTAACGGTGACATGATTAGTAACTTTAGAAACACTTTCTGCAAGGCTTTATTGCAAACCCTCTAGGATTGTCCTCTTGAATTGATTGTATGTGGGAGGAAGTTAAGCTCCCCTCTGTAACTATGCAGTACTTGGTCTTTTGCATTGCTTTTATATGCATGGACCAAACAGCTTAGACTTCTGGTGTAGTCTGTAGATTAAATAAAACCTCGAAGAAGCTCGAAGCTGTTTGTGTATGGTGGAATAGATCTGAATAACTGAATTTAAAAGGTTAGCACAAAAAAACGTTCTCAAATTAACCCCCGTCAGGCTAGATTTCTCTGTCCAGCTTTTTGAAATGTTTATGAATATTTATAATAATGTGCTGTGAGTGCACACCAAGTGCACTTGAGGACTTGTACAATTCTTTTATGGGTGTAAATATACTGTCTATCCAATCTGACCCACTGTTTAACGTAATTGTTGTAAAATAAACACTGTTTACTTTGCAAATATGTGCATAGTATATATTTGTTAACTAAATGAACTTTGAAATTGTAAATAAAGCTTTCATTGTTTGTAAAGGAAGACTGACTTGAAATGTTTTAGTTCAGAGTATGTAGTAGTTTCTTCAGTGTTGTTGCAACACTGGCGGGAATCTCATCCTAATGTTTGGGTTTGCTATCAAAGGCAGACGTTAAGATTTGTTTGATGGTTTCCTCAGAACTGCAAATCTAAGATTATGTCTATGGATGTGGTTGTGAGAGAGTTTAACAATGTCACATTAAAGGCCCTATACTTAATGTATCTAAATGTTTGAACAACAAAACTGGAGATTACACTTTCAAAGTACAGGATGATTGAAGCTTATTACTCCTAGACTGATGGACTCCAACGCTATAGCAGCCATTGTCTACATTTCTGAAATATACACTTATTTTACATATTTGGATTTTAATGGTTGGTATTTAATATTTGTAAATAAACTCTTTTAAAATGTGACTTCTTAAACAAAGAACTACTAAAAAAATGGTGTGTGAAGATTACATTTAGTGAAGATATACAAAAAGATTAATACATCTGTTGAATTATGTGTAAGTAAGTTTTTTTTTAAATACACAATGTTTTCTCATTTTAAAAAAAAATCATCAAATGGGGTTGTGGTGGGGAAATTTTGACTTTTGTTTTGCCTTATTTATTTATTTTTAATTGTTATTAAATTTCATCTAAACCAATGAGAGCCGTTTTAACACAAAGACATGGACTGAGTAAGGACAGAAAATGAACACTAAAATGTGTTAGAAGATCACTTTATATTTTGGCAGAAAGATCAGTTAACCTTTTTTTCACAGCAGCCATTTTGACATATAATAGTAGGTAAACACAGGTGTTACCGGTGATGCTGATTAAGGTCCTGTTACATTCAGGTCAAACAGTCAGGGTGCTGTGTGTGTGTGTGTGTGTGCATGTTGGTTCAAAAGAAAGTTTGAATTTATATCTTTGGAAACACTTGACCCTACAGTTTTATGTTTTTTGTTTTTTTTTACAGTTTTTAAAATGGCTACTGTGAAAAGGGTTTATTGGTTTTTCATTAACAAGTCATCATCTTTATTTATATCAGTGTGAATATCACAGTACTCTGATTTGACAGGAATGCTTAGCAAAGCCTTACTTACTGACTGTTTTGTTAATGAGAACTAAAAAACTATTAAAGTGCTGGCCATTTTAAATAACTATGTATACTTCTTGACAGTTGTCAAAAACTAAAATCTTAAGCCTTTAAACAAAATCTTTTTCTGACCTTTTTTGTCTCCATCCTTTCAAATTCTTGAACTCTTATCAAACTTTTCGCTTAATTGAATGAGCGATTATTGCTTGAACAAAGCCAGGTCACAGCAGGAACCCAACATGAAAGACGTCATAAAATTGCTTGCACATTGCACTGAGCAACCAAAATGCTCCATCATTCATTACTGTAACGCAACTAAACTGTGTTTGGCTTCTCCACTTAATGTAATTGACATTTATTTGACCAACCTGAACAACATGTCAGTGAAAAGACACATTGTGTGCTTTATTGTGCAAGAAGTAGTAGAATATACCTATAATTTATGTAGAAAAAAAAGGGTTTGGGATTTTAAAGGTCCAGTGTGTAGGATTTAGTGTGACCTAGCAGTGAAGTTTCAGATTGCAACCAAATAAATACTCTCCCACGCCTCACCCTCTGCTTCCAACCATGAAGGAAAAACTCTAGCTGTGAAATTCACATAAAAAGCAAAAGTCCATATCTAGATCAGTGTGTGGTTTGTCTGTTCTGGGCTACTGTAGAAAAATGACAATTTATAACATGGGTGGCTCCGGGGAAGAGGACCCGCTCTCATTTCAGAACAGTTTCAGATGATTATACACTAATGTAAACAGAGTTATGAATATTATATTCCATCCATGCTGATATATATATTTATAAATCTTAAACACTGGACCTTTAATAATATTTAAACTTTACTTAGCAGCTTATAAACTCATCTCATGGACTTCCTCAGTTGCCATGGAGATATTGTTGAGGAAAACCATCATTTAAAAAAAAAAAAACAGTAAGTAAGACCTTGAGTAAAGGTTTGTGTGTCAGTCAAACTGATGGTAACGAACTTTTACGCTCAGATAAATATTAAATGGTGACATTAATACTCATTAACAGTTATTTCCGTGTCTACGTGCTCGGTGTCATCGCCCTTCTCGGATCAGGGTTTAAATGTCCCGGTGATCATCGTCTTCATGTCGGAAAGAGGAGAAAAAACAACAAACGTTTGTGCGGAGGTGTGCGTTACTCTGTCATGAGTGGTGCGGGCACTCGGGATTTCGACAAGTGGGAGGAACCGTGAAGCCTGCTGGCCAGGAAAAAGAAGGGCAGAAAAAAGTTGTGAGAAGTTGTGTGAGCCTCGGAGGTGGAAACTTGGTTCACACATCCGTCGGTTAACGGCCGCAGCTCGGACTCAGGGGGGCGGAAGATGGCGCGGCGCCTCGGCCGTGCCACGTCTCGGTTTACTGAAGAAATACAAACATATCACAAAAGGATACCAGCGTTTGCAGTATGGTTATGTTTCTGTCTTCTTTTTCCTCCTGCCGCGGAGGCTGGACTCTACTCCCCTTCTGACCAAATCATCTTGTTAAATCCGGAAAATGTGGAGTCGGTTTTGGCCAACTCCACCGCTGCTATAGTAGCCGAGTTTTACGCGTCGTGGTGCGGACACTGTGTCGCCTTTTCACCGGTGTACAAAAGCCTGGCGAGAGACATAAAAGGTTGGTACGAACCTGTTGAGAGTCACGTAGCAGCAGCAGCAGCTCTTTACAATGCCACTTCATCATTTGTGATTTAATCTGCATTGTTTGAGCTTGTTTATCCACATTTTAAGGAGGACTAATAGTCCTATAATTAATTTGTCTGCTATTGTTACATCACCCTGTAACACCAAACTGCTGTTCCTCCTATCTGTTAATTAGAGCATGTGATCTAATGAATGGTTTTATTCTGCTCAGCACTGTGGCTCTCCATCACATCCATCTGTTTCTGTAGCCTCATGAGCCAAAAGAAATATCACACAGACATGAGAATAAATATAATTAGAGTGATCAGTCAAGGGCAAAGTTTGTGATGGTGGCAGGAGGCCTGACACAGTCATGGGGTATTTCAGTCCTGTGTTTCACTCACACACACACACACACACACACACGGTCAACAGTGGCAGCTGCTGTCAAGAGTGTTTGGAGTTGAGCTGATATTTAAAGGAAATTCAAGAAGAATTAGGCATAAACTTTCAGATGTCTTTATTTTTTTTTACCTTCCTGACAATATTGGCACACAGCCTTCATCTGTATTGATATACTGAAACACACATGCCATATGGACAACACAGGACTGGTGCTGGTAAGCTGTGCAGTAGACAGTACACTAAATATTTACAGTGGCTCTTTCTCTTCCTCTGTTTGGCCTCTGTTCTCCAGAGTGGAAGCCAGCCGTGGACCTGGCAGCTGTGGACTGTGCCGCACAGCAGAACATCAAGCTCTGCTCTGCATTCAGCATCACGGGGTATCCCACGTTAAAGGTATTATAAAGTAAAGTGTTTACACACACACCCTGCACACTTTTTTCTGCATGGCCACTGATGATCAGCGATAGATGCGATTAGACTGATACTGTATGTGCATTAGGATGTGTCTGGGGAGAAATATTATTTTTGGGTACTTTACAAACGTAGTCAATAATCTGGCCAGGCTTTGTGAATCATCTCATGTCTGTATGTTTTTGCTATGAACTGTTTTGGATGTTTTTTCATATATATTTCTGAAGCTGAAGTTTCATTTTAGTTTAATAGTTTGTGTTTTTTTTATTTTTTAAATGTGACATGTGAATTTTATGAACAAAAATAACCTATTTGAAGGCAGTTTCTCATTAGGTTAAATCAAAAGATAAAGAATCCACTCTGAAAATGTTATTATTCACTCAACATGGGACTTCTTAGCAGTAGTGTTAGCATTCAGTGTAATTCTGAGTGTAAGAGCAGCCCGGGTGAGAACGTGCCAGATTGTGTTAGATACTTCAGATGTCTTTTTCCCAGTAGAGTGCACTTTCGCCTGATCAGCAGTAACACTGCACAAACGCTCAAGCTTCAAACATCTGCATTTGTATTTGCAGCATATCTGACTGGTCAGCAGTAGCAGTGTGTTTAAGATTGTGCTCTCATTCCTTGTCTCTCGTCTCTGTCATCAGGCTAGAGCCAATGAAACAAAGAGCTCCTTCTGTCTGAACACACAATTGAGCTTTAACATCTGCGACTCATTTCAACCAGGAAGGATTTAAGGGTCAACGCGGGCAGAGGGGAAAGCTGCCCCCCCCCCCCAAACATTACACAACATCGCTTTGCTTCTCTCATGAGTGTGTGAGAGCTGTCTCATCTGATCTCACTTCTCTCTTTCTCTTTACTTCCTTCCTAACCCAAACCCTTTCTCTGTTTTTACTTTTCAGTTCTTCCATGCTTATTCCAAGGCTGATTCTAAAGGGGAGGCTTATAAAGGTACCGCTTCACACACACAGAAGCAATTCAGACCAAACAAATATAAATTATCTTCGAGACTTTGCAGTTTCAACAAGCATCATATCAGTGTAAAAATATGCATACTGATTATAGTGTTGTCATCTTGGGCAGGCTCGTGTGATATCGCAGGAGTTGTTTGTCTACATGCTCAAGTAACAGAGGTGTATAATGTACTCTTGATGCTCTTTGACCTTTTAGCTTTCCCTCGTGATGTTCAGGGGCTCCGTCACATCATCATAGACAAACTAGAAAACCAAGAGCCCTGGCCCCCTGCCTGCCCCCCACTGGAGCCCACCAGGTAAGCACACATATCCATTTTACTGCAGAATTTAAATTGTTGGGTCGTTTTAAGTGATCAAAAGTGGCAAATTGCAATGGTTGTTGTTGGATGTTCATTTATTGATCTGTCTGTTCTGCTGATTTGCTATCAGTTGTTGCAACCTTGTGTTTCAGTTGCTGTAGAAAACCATCCACAGTGTTGCAACATTTCATCTGATCTCATCTGTACTGTTATTCATTAGTCACATTAATCAGATTGCTCAGTTTACACAATCACCCTAAGGCTGTAAGCTTGTTGTCAGAAATACATGAAGAAAATGTGAGGCACTCTTTATTAGAGTCTGACGGAGCAACATGGCCCCACTAGCAATAGTCTTCTTCAGTCCATCCTGCTCTTCCTGGACACTGCTTTTCATGTATTCAAATACAGGCACTGTCGAGTTGATTACAATGCTGATTCAGGAAAATGAAGCAGGGAGTTTATTTATCTTTCCAGCATTAAAGGGAACACACCAGAGAATCATGAGGTTTCTTCTTCTCCCTTTTCTTTTTTTATAAAGACTAATAAATAAATAAAAGCATAAAAAATGGATTTGAGCTATCATACTTCATACAACAGAAATTCATAATTGCAGCTGTTTTGTTTCTCAACGAAAAGAGCAAGAGTTTATGATTGTGGGTGTGGACCATGATTAAAAAATAGCCTTGTGCTGTGATGTTTTTGTTTGTCTTATTTGCCTATGACTCGACTATAATGTGTACAAATGTTGCCTACAACTAGAACAAGAAAGAAGAAAATGTATATGTTGCACTGTTGTTGTTGTTGAAAACTGAATAACAAATAGGCTAAAAATTAGTGTTGTGGAAAGGTGATCCCAGGCAATTTAAAAATCAGGAAACGTCTAATTAAAATAAATCCTTTACAATTTAATTTTATAATATTCCTTTTTTAAAAGTTAAAATATATTCTCCACTTGTTCAATTCTTCCATTTAAGATTTATCAGTGATGTTTCCAGTCTTCCAGTCTTAGGTGTTTTCTTCTGCTCCTCTCTCTCCAGCCAAGCAGAGATCGACAGCTTCTTTGAAACCAACAATGTTCAACACCTGGCTCTCATCTTCGAGAAAGCCTCATCCTACATCGGCAGAGAGGTAACATGTTTCCAGCACCTTGAGCTGTTTGTTTCCTCTTTGTCTAGAATATTATTTTTTAGTATTTCTTTTTTGGGTAGCAGAAGAGACATATTGTAAATCTGAATAGGTTTTGAGTTTCTCTCCATCTTTGTACTATCAAAGCACTACTATGGCTGACTTTACAACTTGAAACAGAAAGTGAAAATAACAAATGACAATTTTTTTTAACACTGTGTCTGTGTACTGTGTTCTTCAGGTAACCCTGGACCTGTTGCAGTTTGAAAATGTTACAGTGCGCAGAGTCCTAAACACTGAGCAAGATCTGGTTACCAAACTGGGAGTGACAGAGTTTCCATCCTGCTACCTGTACTATCCTAAAGGCAACTTCACTAGACTGAAAGTGTGAGTGTATATATATATAATAATAATATAACTGCCACAGCATAACTTTAAAATTAGTTATCGTCAAAATATTTGGCAGCTTTACCTCATATAGATAAAAATATAAGAACATATGTATGTAATTAATATGCTAAATTTAAGATTCAGTTTTCTTTTCAAATAGACAATGACAACAACAACATTTTAACATTTTAATTATAGATGTTTTTTTTTTTTTTATCCCTAATGGTGAATATGGATTTGTGATACAGGTTCGTGAGAGCTAACATATACACAGTCGGGGAGGTGCTGACGGAAATAGTGTGTTTACATTTCAGGCTTCACCTGTAATAGTTGATACAAGTGGAGTTTTTTTCCCCCTGAAGACACGTGATGTCTTTTTGGACGTCATATTTGTGTCATATTTCTGTGATGCAGTTTAGGGACGGTGAAGCAAAGGATTAGGTTATGTGTGCTTCCAAGTAATATTTGTAAATGTCAAGATATTGAATTACTAATAAGAACTCCCTGTCTTAAGGTTGTATTATCCACCTCCTTTGCACACTACCTGGTTTGAGACTGACAAACCTACTTTGTAAACACACAAAAAGAGGAGGCCGGATCATTGTTGAGCCAAACTGTAACAGTACGCACCACCTCCTACAGGATGTGACAATGCACTCAACTTCACTTACGCCCCGTGTTCTGTGCTACACAGAACAGTATGTTGGCACGAAGTGGAAAAAAACAGTGTTGTTACTGTTCTGCATGTGTTTTTCCATTCGGTCTGCGAGCACCAGCTGGCATACAATAGTTTATTGTCTTAAGTCAACGAAGTACAACAGGCTGCATTTACAAATTCCACACCAGGCATCAGCTGCTAGATTTTCAATATTATTATTAACCTTAAGAAAGGACAACACCTGATGTACTTTGAAGCAATAATATTTCTCCATAATTAGGAGGAACATTTAGAATAGACGGACATGCAGGATGCACCAGTAAGCCAAAGAGATGTTAAACTGTTTTAATTTACATTGATTGGGTGGATGTGGTTGGAAGCCATGAAGCTCATTATGTATGTATCTTGATAACATCACAAACTTTTTACAGTATTTTTTTTATTTAGCTTGATCTAAAACACACAAACATCAAGTGTATCTCCCTTTGGTTCCTATTGTTTCATACGCGACAACTTTGCTTGCCTCTGAAAAACATTCATCGAGTGCTCATTATCTGAACCCTATTCATGAGAATACTTTTAAACATCTGGCCTCTTAATGGGATCAGAGCATCAAAATCGCTCCCATTATTCACTATCATAAAGCGGCGCTGATCATTCCTCACCCTGCAAATTCATCTGCTGTTTCTGCCTCTTTGTTTGGCTGTTTCAATAACTTGGCATGCAAAGAGGACTCTTTTTAGTTGACAAATGCAAAAAGGAAATGATTTATTGCTGATTTATTTATTCACCCTCCATCTCTCCCCTTCCAACCCCCCTCATCTCCATCACTGTACAGAGGGGAGGTTTTTTAATTTCTTGCATGAAAACAATGCCATTGCTTTTCTGGCTTCACCTGCCAAACAAGCCCCAGCCGCACACGGCGACAGATGGCCTCCCATCATCACTGAATGTCTGATTGATCCTGGGAGAGCACAGTGTGCCTGTGTGTGTGTGTGTGTGTGTGTGTGTGTGTGTGTGTGAGGAAGAAAGAGAGAGAGAGAGCGAGAGCGTGCAGGGGCGTCTCACATCCGTCATGCATGTAATGGTTGTTGGTCCCAGGTGAATGCATTCCCTCCCAGCCCCACCCCTGATGCCTGCCTGCCCGTCGGCCCTCGGGATCACTGGATGAATGGCTCTCCCTCCACATCTGTATACTCCCACCAGACACGCAGGTGTAATTGAGTCCCAGGCTTGTGTGAGTGAGCGTGGGCCCAAAGTATCCATCCTGCTTATTACCATCCTGTTCCAGTTTTATGATGCTCTCTCTCGCTCTCTCTCCCTCTCTCTGTCCATGACAAGGGGAGAAAGCAAATGAGAGGAGGTGAGAGAGAGAAAGAAAGAAAGAAAGAGAGAGCACATTAATGGCTATAGTTCCAGTTGTAGGGTTATCCCGTGGCTAAATGATCAGCAATCTCTCTCTCGCTCTCTCAGTTCCACAGCACTCTGGCACCATCTGCTCAGTATTTGAAATGCGTTCCCGTAAGTGTGTAAAATATATGGCCACAAAAAATACAGGTCATAAAACATTTTTTTTATGGCGGTGGACTGCTGAAACAAAAGGTTGAAGTAAAAAAAAAAAAACAGTGCGTTTATTTGAGGTTCCTTGCAGGATTGGAGTCATGCCCTTGACTCACGGTTGTACAAACCAGACCAAAAGTGCATGGACAGCGTCACACCTGCCTCTGATTGTTAAACATCTCATTTCCAAACGGTGTGCTTTAATATTTTATTTTAACAACCTCTGATTTTGGAACGTAGCCTCATAGATTTGGCTCCTCATTCAGCCACGAGCATGAGTGAGGTCCAACACTGATGTTGGGTGAGACTTGCAGTTGGTGTTTCAGTTCATCCCAAAGATGTTTGATTGCCTTTCTTTGTGTATCATGTTAATATATGATACATGCTAATATATGCAGCATTGAGATGGGTCCAAACCAAGCCATGTAAAACAGCACTAGACGATTAGTACATAAAAGTAAGTGCAGAGAGGTGTCCACATACTTTTGTGATGAGTGACCTAAGGGTCCGTCTCACCTGTCCTTCTCTCCCTCAGCAACATTGAGGCTCGTACTTTCTACTCTTACGCCCTCCAGAGGCTGCCAGGGGTGGTGCGGTCAGGGAGGCCTCCGTTGGTCAACATAGACCACCCCACCAACAGCACAGAGGAGCCCTGGAGACCCTTCAACAGGTATGAATGACACATGCTGCACAAGACTCCGTTTCTGGGCTCATTCATAATTTGTTGACATGATGTTTGCATGTGATTGTGTGCCCAGGTCCAGGGTGTACATGGCAGACCTGGAGTCAACACTGCACTACTCTCTGCGTGTGGAACTGGCTGCTCATACTGTCATCAGAGGAAATGCTCTGATTTCTCTCAAGAAGTACATCTCTGTCCTGACAAAGGTACCGATACCAGAAAGAGCATCATACACACATTGATTAAGGCTCATGATTTTCAGGTGAATTTGGATTTTCAATTTCAATTTTCCAAAATAACATTTGCACTCCGTTGCATATCAAGCAGCTCATTCACTTTTACACCTATTTTACTCTTTGTGTTATCAAAAACATTTTGCTATCTGTCCATGTCATCAGGAGACAGATGATTGTTTACTGGAAACACATTTCAGATGCATTGGGACAAACAATCTGTGTAAAAAAATATATATATATTTTTTCCAATAAGAAAACATATGTTTGTCATTCAGTGGAAAATGATCAGAAAACAAAATGATGAGCCAGTACAAAGTACAAAGTACAATGAGCATCCACTCAACAGAAATATGTAGTTACAGCAGGTCACCACTAGATGGGGAGTAAGACAGCAGAATGTTTGATCACATTGTAGATTGGAGCTGTTGTTTTGCAGCATTTAGCTTAAAGGTCCCTCTTCATACCACATTTTATTCCTTTTAGAACCCATTAGCTTATTTTTGCAAATTTAACCCAATCAATTGTTTAGTCAAATGCACTTTTATTTTTCATCACACACACTTGCACACTTACACACATTATTGAAAGAAGAAGTGGATGTCATTGACAAGAACGGAAGCACAAATGCTCTCTCGGGTATTGTTGACCCTCTTGATGTTGGCTCCCAGGAGAATTGAAGCGTGGCTGCCAACCACTGGCCACCCACAGGGTACACACACAGCCTGATTACTAGCAAATCTCACTGGGACACCCCAACCATGTACTTGTGGTTCACCAAAACACCCCCCAATTTTTTTTTTTTTAAACTCCTGCCTCTTTCATGTCCATTTCTTTTACATATTTTATATTCAACAATACATTATTTCTTTTTAGCCTGTATTTGAGTGTCTTATTTGTTTGATTAATCCGCTTTTATTTACATTTAATACATAATCTTCCCACGTTCAGCTGCTTTCTTCCAGCTTTTTCTGTTACTCATCACATCCCTCATTCAATTTTCCTTTTCTTTCTTCCCTTCTGAAGTGTGCCAGCCAGGCAAACATGTTGTGATGATGAGGCCTGACCTGCTAGTCCTGTCCCTATTGGCTACGCACCAGGCTGTCTTACTGCCCTAGTCTGCCACCAATCTCTCTGATTATATCTCACTCTCTAGGGAGGCGTTGTAGCAAGCTAGTGTGTATCAGCGCACGTGTATGTATGTATGTATGTGAGTGCTGGGGGGTGCACTGAGCACTGTGGCCTCCCATTAGCTCCAGTTTGTTTAGTCAATAGCGGCAGGTCCCAGTGGTATTTTTAGCCTGTCCCCCTACTAGAATGGACCAGCCGCTCAACAGGGCTTTGTGTAGCCGAGGAAGCCGTCATTGTTGCATCTGACCCCGACTTTTGACAGATCTTATTGTTGTTTGACTGAGTGATCTCACTTCAAAGAGGTCGAATCTTTTCAGTCAGTCGGCTTGTTAGGAGCAGTTAACATAAAGCAAGCAAGTAGACTGTGAAACTGGGGATCATGGGTTTTGTGGCAGGAATTGCGTATAAGCCCAGCACATTGAAAAGCAAACACACATATACTACTATGTTAGTTCAAGTGTCCTATGATGAAGTTCATATGCTAAACATCTGAATTCTTGATTTAATTTCCTCCTCTGTCGTCTTTATATTCAAATGACTGACGCAATATGTAAAAAATCTGACACCTGAACTCCCCGCGTGAGTCATGTGATTAGATTACAGTGAAAGTGACTCACGATGTCCTGGTCACAGTGCGAGTGTCATCGCTTCACACTGGTGACACATTTCCTCAATCATGACGCACTTTTTAATTTTTCCAAACAGGATGATTAGCGGAAAGTGTATTTGCATACACAAGGGCGTGTATTTGCACGGCTGGTGTGGCATGGGCTTTCCATTATGCATGTGTGTAGGGCCCGCAACTAATTACTGTTTTCACTATTGATTTTCTTGATTAGTTGATTAATCATTTTGCCTATAAAACGTCAGAATCTTGTGAAAAATGCCCATCACAATTTCCTGGAGTCTAGTCTAGTTGGACGAGATGAAAGACAAAAAAAAAACTCACATCCAGAATCAGGAACCATCAAATATTTGGCACTTCTCCTTGAAAATTATTTATTTATCAACATAGTTGATTAATCGTTGTTCTGTCCATCTTGAGGACACACAAATCTGTGTGTGAACAAATTTGTGTTTCTCTTCTCCATGTATTAATTTCATGTAAATATATGTTCTGTCCATGAATTGTTTGTTTCTTTTCTATCCACAATCATCCCATCATTGCATCTCCTCATCCATCCAAATGGGGGTTGGGGGTGGGTTTTTGTGTATGTTTCATTTCCTTCTTTCTTTCTTTCTTGTTTTTTTTTTTCCAGTCATAATATTACTAGATTTACTGTCTTGTCAGGCTGAAGCCGGATTTATGAATCCTCTACATGTATATGAGGATTAAAAAAAGTGGATCTAGGGAGGCATGAGAGCATTACAGCAAGGTTTTTAAGGATTACACCTCTATCCTGCTTTTCTTGAAAGAAGCCCTTCAGCCTAGAGAGGACAGAGGGGCAGGGAATACAACAAAGAATTAAGAGGGGGGGCTTTTGTCTAAAGAGACACAGGCTTCACCCATCTCACGTCAGGACTCGGGACATATTGTTCACGCGCTACGCTTATATTACCTAAAATGCTCTGCGCAGATTCATTTTCAGGTGTAGTTTCAGTGATGGTAGAAAACAAGTAAATCTGTTTGTGTAAAGACGAGACTGCTTTTTTTTATCTGGTTTGGCACGTGTCTGCAGCGTCCCCCCCACCCCATGCTTCCTCGGGTGGATTGAAGTTAGATTATTACTGAGGGGGCTTCACCCCTGCCTTCTATCCGGGGCCTGGCCTCGTCCGCTCTGTTGCGGCCAACAGATGCCTCCCTCTCGGGACCATCACCACAAGGAGCTTGCGGTTTCTCAAGTGCTGCTGATACTAATCGGATCAGGGATGACATATTGCTAGGGTGAAGGGGATTGTCATGGTCCAACTGGGATGGGGGCAGGAGGGATACAGGGT
The DNA here is from genome assembly GCF_000972845.2 of Larimichthys crocea. Classification (NCBI taxonomy): domain Eukaryota; kingdom Metazoa; phylum Chordata; class Actinopteri; family Sciaenidae; genus Larimichthys; species Larimichthys crocea. Next base: position 20,312,965 of record NC_040027.1, read on the forward strand.
TATAGGAGGGGATGTGTGTTTGTGCATGTTTACTCAAGATGGAGAGAACAAATGTAGAGGTAGAGTTTGAACAAAACATGTATTCATTCCAGATGATTATTAGTCACTACTCCCAATGTCCCGAATATCTAATTTGATTTTTATAATTTATTTCTGATTAAATGATTATGACGTCTGTTATTTTCATTTTTTATTTTTGAATTTAGTTTTTATTTCTGTTTCAACAGCTTATATACTTACATACATATTCACATTTCGTCTTTGCATGATCTGATTATGATCTGATTAATACATAAAATTATTAGAGTTATATATACGGGAAAAAATACACAATTAAATGAAAGACAGAAAAAATAAATAAATAAATGTGTACGTATGTGTTTGTGTAGGAAATTCAGATCACTCTACTGCACTAGTATATCCATGGCAGAGCCATGTTCCATCTGGTAAATTTTCCAGACCTTCTCGATCCACATGTTGTATTTTGGGGGATCGGGGTTTAACCATTTAACTCTGATACATTTAATATTTGTAAAAGATATTTTTTCCTCTACCATTAATGTAAATTCATATCAGCCCTAGAATTGGGATCTTTTCAGATTATTTTGTTTTCAGTTCTGGGCATGTCCAAAATATGTGGGTGTGGTTATCAATTTGTGTCCTGCAGCTTCTCCAGCACTTATCTGAGTCGGTGGGACACTATTGCTTGTGTCCAAATGACTCTTGCTATTACCCTCCACCTGAATTCCCACCATGTTATTAGAATTAGTAACCTGATGTCCTTCTGTACATATTTCCTCCAACATGTCTTGCTGTATATCTGTACTCATTGACAGTTTTATTTGTTGCTGTTGTGTAACTGTGATGCTTGTTGTAGAAGCATCATACTTAACTTTCCAAGAGTGATTATCCATGAAAGAGGTGAGGCAGTGCTATCAGTACATCAATAAATGTAGAAAACAGGAAATATTGTTTTTGTTAACGATATTTTTAGACTGAACTTAAATGCCTGATGTTTTACTATTGCCTAAAAATAAATCAGCACAGTGTAGGATGTCACTTGACTTGTCTTTGGTGGCTGTCACTGTTTTTGGCAAATAATTAATTTCAGTAAAATGTATTTGGTATATTGACTGACATTGAGCTTGATCACTGATTAATGCAATGAAGTCTGACAGGGAGGTTGAGAAAAAGAGAAATCGGTGTAAAATAAGAGAAATGGTGGTTAAGCAGAACAAGATGACACAGACACAGCTGTTTGTACAAAAGTTCAACATGGTAAACATTTTAGTTTTTAGGCGAACACCGGACCCAGAGGGCTCATGAATAGTGTTGCTTTGGTGATGCTGAGTTAAGCCCATTAGTGGGGAAACACCTGCCTTTTCTCTGCTGGTTGAATTCATATGGCTGTTTAATGAGCTTTTCTGACTGGTGGGCATCCAGACGCAGATCCACACTTAAACCTATTATATCACTTTCCCGGCAGTGAGCAGCACCCTTTGTCTGCTCTTTACATCCCACCTTTAGTATTGTGCGTGTGTGTAGAGGGCAATCTATTAGTAATAGAAAATGTTCACTATTCATATTGATTAAAGTTCATGATTAATGATCAGTAAGGATTTATAAAATTGTTTACTCTTTCTATCAGATTTGTAATTTTGTAATGTTGTTGCCGTCATAAGTATTGCATGGTGCAGTGGTGCGCATCTATTTTCTTATTATTTTTTAATGAGTATACTCGCAATTGACTCCCAAACAGTGACAGTGTAAAGAATGGATGCCATATGTGTGACATCATCTGAAGAGCCCTTTTAAAGCTCAAAAGTTGTGGCGATGGCCGCTGCCATCTTGGCAGTCCTGCCAAAAGATTGGTCATCAAGAACAGTTCCAACTTCAGTGGCCCAGTACAGACCAATATGTTGAGATTCAGCTGTTTAAACACAGAGACACAGTTTTCTGCAGGCCAAGATGAATTCAAGCTTGCTTTGATGCAGAGGGACACACACACAGGACAAAGCAGGACTCTGTTAGCCTTGGAGGAGGTTTAAGCAAATCACTGGGGTCTGGTTAAGTGGTCAGGGTGAAACACATAGATCCTGTTAGAGGATGATGAATAGACAGCTCAACCGTGGACTGAAAAGGCATGTGTGTGTGTTCAAGATTGCCAGTGTGTGCAGGTGTGTTTAGTTCAACAAATGGTGGAGGCCAAATTAAAAAGACAGAAGGTCTACATGTTGAATGACATTCAAAACTTTGTTTTGTGCACCACATAAACTTTGAAACATGCACTTTAACTTCCTACCATTCATCTATTTCTTGTATCCTCATCAGGGTAGCGGGGGGCTGGAGCCTATCCCAGCTGACTTAGAGTGAGAGGCGGGGTACACCCTGGACAAGTCACCAGTTCATCACAGAGCACATAGAGACAAGCAACCATTCACACTCACTTTTACACCTACAGGCAATTTAGAGTCACCAATTAACCTATTTAGTGCATGTCTTTGAACTGTGGGAGGAAGCCAGAGTACCCGGGAGAACTCCACATCCCATGGTTGATTGACGATATACCTTGTTCTGTCATGTCAAGTGCCGAAAAATTTGTTTAGAAAATAAATAAAATAGATCTGCAATAATTTACCAATTAATCAATTTTTGCTAAACTGAACATCTTTAGGTTTTGGACGGTTGGTCAGACGAAAAAACCTTTGACTCTGGACATTTTTATAGACAAAATGATTAATCAATTATTGCAACAAATAATCAGCAAATCAACCAATAGTGAAAACAATCTGTACCGTAATGTTTTTGCGTGCAGGCCTAAACGAAAGTTACCATGGAAGTACTCTATTTGCCTGTTGTTGAAGTCTTGGAAAAAGCTTGATCCCCCTATTTCTGAGAAACAGGACCATTATCACAAACTGCTCCACCGAGAGGCTTACAGTAAGAATAGGAAGCACATTTAACTGATATTACTGTCTGAACACTCAAGACATCAGCTGTTTCTATTGTCAGTATCGTATGTGTGAAGACACGTTTGTCTGTGTCTGTCTTCACTCTGTCATCACTGGTCTCAGACACCCATCAGCTGGATTTCCTCTTTTTCTTCACATACCTACCTCTGCTAACTACAGTATCGTGTTTCCTCCCGGTTGTGGTCGTTACCATGGTAGTTTGAAAAGATGTAAATACACAACAGGAGAAAGCAATGGCTAAGTGCTTGTTAGTGGCTTAGGAAATGGATCTTAAAGAAGGAAGAGGCTTAAGCTTGGCTGCTGTCACATTTTGTGGGTTTCTTTAAAGGTGCTGAGTTGGAAAAACACTCAGACCACAACGTTTGTACTGCATGTTACACCTTGTACACAACATTGAGAATGAGATGGCAACTGATAATCTAGTTATTACATTTCTGCTTGGTACACAGTGTGTAGTTGCCGGACAAAAATAGTGTTAATGTTGATTTGAACAGTTCATTTCAGGCTAAGGATTGTGCGTGATAAAGGACGTGCTTGCACATGGAAAACAACGCAGTCATAAAGCTATTATAAAATAATTAGCACAGTCTATATTTAACAGCTATTATGTGGTTCATTGAACTTTCCATATGCTAACATACAATTTACTTCAGAGCTAATAATATATTTTTACATATTTATATATAACTTTATAAACTATATCAGCAGAACAATCACAAGACACAGTCAGACAGATTTCTTCTCTGTAATTACTTTTTAGGACCTGAGACAAACATATGGACTAGAAAATCAGGATTTTTTACAGATACTTACAGCCAAGGGATTATTTCCTAAAGGAAATATGGAGCTCAAAAATATCGAATGGAGTGATTGGTGTAATAACACAAGTGTATAGTGGGACAAGTATCAATCAATCATCTGGGTTAACATGACAGGAGAATGGCTCAGTATGTGTGAAACAACAACACACAAATTCACAAATGGAGAGGGAATTTAGGTGGAAATTTTTGAGCTGCTTCTTCAATACATCTAACAAAGGGTAAGCAAAGCGGCTCACAACAACCATATTGGTGGATATGTGGGAGAAAAGAAGCGGCTCACAACAACCATATTGGTGGATATGTGGGAGAAAAGAAGCCAACCATGCACATATTTTCTTGGAATGCCCTAAACGGTGCTCTTTTTGGGACAATGTCAATGCCACAATTAGATATATTCTGGGATATGAAATACCAAATGAATGCAAAATTAGGTACCCTGGAAATGTAACTGAATGTGTCAATGGAAATGATAGTCAAGATACTACTAATGGCAAGTACAGTAAGAAGGCAATAACAAGAAACTGGTAGATTTGTATTCAACCATTTTGACTATAGATACCTGCAGCCATGACTGTATTTTGAACTTTGCTTCTTTGTTGTTTCTCGTTTTTCATTGTATATATGAACAAAAGCTTAATAAACATTAGTTAAAATACTAAATAATTGTTAGTTGCAGCCTTTCTTACATTTCATTTGCTCTGAATCGACAGTTTTGTGCATGTTGTTTAAGTTAACCCCTTTTTGCATTGTGCTCTGTTGTTTCATGTCTGCAGTACTTTCCAGGCCGTCCAGTGGTGATGAACCTTTTGAGGTCTGTAGACTCTTGGCTACAGAACCAGTCTGGTGGAGAGATTACCTATGAGGCACTACGGAAGATACTGGATAACTCTGCACAGGTGAGTAAAGACAGAGGTGTATAGACGAACTCCAATAAGTTTTGACCTTGTGCATCAATATCGCGATGAACTTGGGACTTTTTGTTCGTTCTTGTCAGTCAAGCCAACACCCAAATTGTTCTTAGTTAACTTATTTTTGTCTGTATTCCATCTTTGGTATTCATCGGATTCAGAAGTGGTCTGTCCATTACATACTGCATTGAGGAAGTACATGAATGCAAATTGAGATAAAGAACAGACTTTTGTGAGCCTGAGCAGGGAGGCTTCTAAAAGGAAAGGAAATGAAAGGAGGGGAGACCAGAACAGAAGGCACGGCATCACAAAATGCACCAGACTGATGTGAGGACGTCTGTCTGGGAGTAGCCTCGTCGTTCCTCTGAGATACCAAGGTCACCTGTCAGTCTTGCTGCTTTAATCAATTCAAAACCACCTCAGAGGTGCCAAAGTGAGGCCTATTCTGTCAAAGAAATGTCAAAATGTGATCTTGAACATTTCCATAAAAACACACCGTATGAGTAGATGAAAAGATATTTCTTAAATACAGATATTTCAATATGTGCTTTGTCCTTGTCTCGGTGCCAGCACATACAGCTGAGGATCTATGTGCTGTTGTCTTTGGAATGAAGCCTGCATGCCTCCAGTATACCGCCCCTCACAAATTGAAAGAGTCACTTACTTACATCATTAGCTTTTAGCAGGCAAATCAATGGATCAATGAATCAATGGGAAGGTATGAATAGACTTCGCCTCAGAGGAAATGGACTTTGTACACTCACACACGCACACACATGCATATATGCACACCAAAATCTTTACTATTGACATGTGAGTAACCCTGTCAATCACGTTAGAGATGGCAATGCAGTGCGGCGAGAGAAACGACTTTATGTCAGAGAAAATATGTTATTGGATTCAACTGTGACTCGTGGTTAGAGATCTCCATAGCTTCTGTTCATTAGCGGAGGGCTGAGCCATTAACCTGAGATTGACTTCCTATTGATCAAGAAAACTACGTGGAGCAGCTTTCATTAAGTTGAACAGGTTGGGATGCAAGGGAGACGACTTTTTTTGGATCTTTGGAATTTGGTCTCATTTAAAGGATAAAGCTGGCATTACCCTATATTTTTCATTTTTTAACAAATCCTATTAAAAAGACCAAAGTCATCGATGCAAAACCTCTCGGCAGTGGCACACACACCTAAGCACACTCAGTCCTACTAAAGATGTATTGGATGGATCATAAGTATACTTCAATTTTTTAAAAAGGCAGAATTTCCTAAAACTGAGTATTGTAGTTTCTCAGCAAACAGTACTGTACAGGATTGAATAATTAGTTTGTTGGAGACTATTTTCATCTGCCTATGGTACAGGGGTACCCCTGGAAATGCCTGAATATCACACGTTTCAATCACTGACGGTATAAAGAATGGACATCATATGCAGGACGTCACCCACAGGTTTCTGAAGAACTGTTTTGAAGCTCAGGATCTGTAGCACTGGCCGTTGCATGTTGGTCGTCCTGCCTCTTACACTTCCCTGCTAATCTAAAAATGGGCGTGAATCATTGGTGGACCTGAGGCGGGATGAATGAAGCCTGGTTGCTCAAACGAGCCATCTGTAATGGCACGTCAATAAAAGCGACCATGCTGTTAACTGTTTATTATTCTGCTGTGAAGTTGGACATTTTAATGTGGGGGCTTATGGAGATTGACATGATCTGTAGCCAGCCTCAAGTGGTTGTTTGAAATGAAGTCCCAAAAACTGCAGTTCCTCACAGCCACAGAGGTTACCGCTTGGGTTGAATTTGAGATTGTGTAAAAATCAGTTAAGAGTTAGTGTTGGCTAAAAGTAATGCACAAGTCCTTCAAATGTCTAGCCTCAGACAGTGATTGTGTTTGTGTTGGTTTGGTCATGTTGGCATTCATGCTGACATTTCAATTGTATGAAAAAAATGTTAATGAAGGAGCTGTGAGGGCACATTTGGAAAAACTGTTTGCAAAATAGAGTTATTGATGGCAGCAGGGCCGTGAAGATTTGAATACAAAACACCAAATTTTCATTCTTGTCACAATGAAGAAACATGTCAGCACCACATGTGGTTACTAACGGAGACCTGTAACACAGAGTGAATAAGCTACTGTATGTCAAGCTTTGGTTACACAGGGTTGTTTTTTTGGTCTTGTTTTGTTCACAATGAGAATATCACCAGGTTTATCCTTTAAGCCTTTCTTTCCATTTGTCTGTAATTGGTGTTTGTCTGTCTGTTTCTCTTCCTCTCTCAGTCTCCAGACACTGCTTTGCCTGAAGGAGTGAGGTGGGTGGGCTGTCAGGGTTCACAACCCCACCTGAGACGCTTCCCTTGCGGGATGTGGACTCTCTTCCATGTTCTTACTGTCCAGGCCAAGAGCACTAGCACTAGAGGCACAGGTACACACACGCACACACTTTGCATTGCTATGAATGAAAAGGGCCATTGAAAGTTCATGAAGACGGGGATGAAATGAGGATGAGCGCTTTGTGAGGCTTTGTAAACAAATTAGCCCGGGAATGTTTTTTTCCCCACACTGACCACACAGAGAAAAGACTGAACACACAGAGAAAAACACCGACACATTTGCAATACATCACGATGAAATTTGACCAGAAGTCTTTGAGGTTTTTGTCATTTTGTTGCAGCTAAAATTGGAGCCTAATTGTGACTGTGTGAAAAGAGATTATGTTAGATTAGTGGAATCTGAGTGGTTAATAAAACAGGCAGATGACTGGAGGCTCCACTCCTGGCAGGGATGTTAATCTCCCTTCAACAAACACACACACATATACAGAGGTTAATCCCGAGGTTTACAGACCATCATGTGACCTGCAGATGGACTGGCCAAAAGGGGGTGTCCATCTGGCCCCCCACAGACCACCGGTTTAATGGGTGGGTGCATACACATACTCACACACTGTACAGTCTTGACCATAATATAAAAAATTCACTGCATAAATTATTAAAAGTGTGAACACACACGTAACACAAGCCCATAGTTATTTTCATAAACACACACTCCCACCGTCAATACGTTTCATGTGAAGGTCCTGCTGAGCTGAGAACAAAAGCAAACAGCTCCAGGAAAATATGTTTGTGGACTGTTGAAGTCCTGAGACAACAGCCTCGCCACCATTCACACAGAGGGTTAACTGGATTTAATCTCCATATTGGGTTATCCCATTCCCATAGATTATTCATCTCAATATGGGGTTAACCCAGCTCTCGGTGACTCTTGGCCCACATAACCGTGGGAATCCAGGAAGCTGTGGACCCACACTGCCATTAGCAAGCTTTCAGGGTACAGTACTGGTTAACAGTACGTTATAATGTAGAGACAAACAGCTTCACAAGGGCAGGTGATTGTACTTTACATATGGCTTCAACTTGTCAAAAGGAGGTGATCTATGAGATTTATAAACATTGGGTTTAAAGTAACGTAAGGTTTTTCAAGCATTAACTGACCTTATGTCATTCTCCTCCAGATCCCAAGGAGGTGCTGAGCGCGATGAGAAACTATGTCCGCAGCTTCTTCGGCTGCAGGCCGTGTGCCGAACACTTTGAGAACATGGCAAGGGAGAGTATGGTGGAGGTGGACTCGACGTCATCAGCAGTCCTGTGGCTTTGGTCTAGACACAATCGTGTCAACAACAGAATCGCAGGTAGGAATCAGCATCATTATCCCAAGGTGTGTGTATGTTTGTAGGGTATAATTACAAACACACCCCTAGCCCATAATATCACTCTGCTACCTACTATGTCACAAACTAATGTTCAGCAGTTTTTTTTGATGGACAGTGTTAGCCAAAGATCACATCTCATTTCATATATTTATACATATGTGCCCCAGAGTTTATGATGAGTTATCAAACATATGTAAATACAAAGAGGAAAGAGAGGACATTTAATACAAAATGTAATGAAAGTGAAGACAACATTTCCCAGAAACCCCAAAGAGGATGTGGCTACTTGTGCTTTTATTTTGAAGGCCTAGAAAGAGAAGATATAATAAGACTTTAATCACAACAAACAAGCATTCACATTAAGTTGTTTTTGTTGAATCTTTTTACAGCATGAAGTGATTCAGCACTTCCTGTGAAACACAGTGTAGAGGACAGTTTAGGTAATTTAATGTGAAATGGATTTAGGTCCATCTCATTGTAAGCTCATGTTACACACCTTGGTGTGCTTAGCCATCCCTGTACCTCCCACTTTTTCCATCATATCCTTTCCTCTTTCCACACTCCTCTTTTCCGTGTCCACCCATACACACCTCGGGTCAGTCAGTCTTTGTAATACGACTAAGAGGGTGACGGGAGGAGGAAGGATGGATCCTCAGATCAGACACCAGCTGTCAGCCCGTCTTAGTCCCCCCAAGTATCATCTGCTTCTCCTGCACCCATTTTCTCCTGACCCCCCCCATCTTCCATCCTTCTCGCACCCTTACCTTGAGTTTTCCAGCACCCCACAGACCCGCCCACTATCATCGCACCAGTCGTCATGTCTCCTTTAAATTTATTTTCCTTAAATCCTGTTCTTGCCCTTTCCCTCATAGATCTGTACCCCAAAGTATCAGTTCAGTACAAGTTTTTAATGCCCGATTTCTAACTTTTAGTAGGTCATACACAGAAATGAGAATATTTCATTTTACTTTACCTTTTTTTAGTTTAACTTTCTTTGATCTGTATATAAATGTACAAAGTTTTCTGTCTTTTTTTGGCTGTGCTGTATCAGCATATTACACTTGTGCACATCAGTCTCGAGAGTATTAAACAGTTCCTGAGCATCCCTCCTCCCTTGTCTGTGTTCATATGATTTTATGAGGCACAGGGCTGTCATTAACAGCCCACTTTGTTAAATCACTATCTTTTGTTTGTGTTGACTGCCCCCCTCTCCTATCTCACGGACAGCTTGTGTCCTGAACAGCAGGGGCCAGAAGGACACCCGTGCCTTCATGTGTCTGCTCCCCAGACACTTAAACACTATTCAACCCACCGCCTTCATCCATCCGTCTTCCCTCTCTTCCTCTGTTCGCGTGGCAGTCTTCCCCTCTTTCCACTCACAGTCCCCTGGGACTCATATCATCCGCTTGACAAGTAATAGCACAGCATCCTCACAGGATGGGTCCCCCAGGAACCAGCCCTCTTTTGCGCACACACAGTTCCCAAGGTATTGTGTGACAGCAGGTGGCAAACACCATGACACAAGCCACACACGCTCCCTCCCTCCCCCTCCCTTATACACAGACACACGGCTTCTCCAAGCATGGGTCAAGTTGTGGCGTGTGGCAGCGGGAGTTAGTCATGGTGGAGGGTGAGTCGTGGTCCATAGGGGATAAGTCGGGTGAATCAGAAGGAGAGAGAGGGAGGAGTGGAGGGTTTGGCTGTGTTTGTAGCAATGAGTGGTGGCGTCTCCCTGAGGAGAGCACACTCCATCCCTCCATCCACTCAACCCCTCCTCTCCCCTTTGCCTAAAGTGGAGCTCTTTAGCAGGACGCCCCGCCCCTCCTTTCAGGAGCAGCCATGCATGAAAGAGCAGCTATTTGTAAAGCGGCCGAACAATTAATTTAGCTGGCAACAAAGAGGCCCCAGGGCCCTCGGCCTCCTCGCAGCAGCAGAATTAAGACCGGTGGCAGCTCAGTCCTGTTGCTGCTTGTCAACAGGCTGAGACTGATTCACATTTCTACAGACAAAACAGCTGCTGCAGCAGCCCGACTGTGCAGGACTGTGTGTTCACAGAGTTTGTGCTTTTTTTCAATTATAGTACCTGAGTTGTCAGTACATTGCTTTCCAAAATATTATGATATCGCAGAGTATTTTTGTAATGATGGTATTCTTGAAGAAAAAACTAAATAAGAAATACAGTTTTTTTTTATTTCAAAACATTAACTTTTATTCTTTATTTAGTCATATTTAATTTGGTTGGTAAGGCCTCACATCAGTCGTTAGGATTTCTTACTCTCGTACTAACAGTAGTGTCACTTTTGCTGTCCGACATGTAGCATGCCTTCTGTTTGTTTGTATGACATAAACATTTTAACCAGTATCCTTATCAACAATATAGTATGATACAAATCGCCTTGAGAAATATAAATTTTTTTCTACAAAGCCCCTATAGATAGATAGATAGATAGATAGATAGATAGATAGATAGATAGAAACTATAACTCACGTAATATGGTACGTAATATTTATAACAACAGAGCCTGTGAGTATCTCAATGTCATGTTCAGTAACTAAATGGCTAATCTGTTCTGTTGTGCTAGGACAAACATGTTTTAGAGGGTTAGATGAGCACATTAAAATAATAAGTAGCAACCACAATTTTAAAGAGAAGGTAAATTTATGGCATATTTACTTTTTTTTTGTCAGTCATTATATGATGAGGTTTTTATTGTGTGAAAATGAGTCTTTCATTTTGCCAACGCAGAATTTTTTGTAATCGTCTAGGATTTAATGTACTCTAGTAAACGTAGTAAAAGTAGTAAACTAAATATTCATTGCCAGTTTTTCTACTTATTTATACTCGACAGTTCTTTGTGCGTCAGCATCAATAAAAGCAAAGAAGGTCTGATACCCAGCCGCGGTGTTTCCTGGTTTAGCATAAAATGTCCGACATCATCCAGACTCCCCCAGCAGCCACGATGGCACGGTATGCCATGCAGCGTAGGTGTTCCTCACTTACAGAATTAGTGCTGAGGAAGCTAGTTTGACATGCTGAACAATACATATTTATACCTGATGAATATGTATGTGTGGCGGTGATGACATCTCCGTGACAGGCCATTGTGGCAATCTCAATATGCCTGGTATGGCGAAAGTCACCCTGGCCACAAACGTGGCAAGCTGATTAGAATAAGGGACGAGATCTGAGGTGTGTGTGTGTGTGTGTGTGTGTGTGTGTGTGTGTGTGTGTGTGTGTGTGTGTGTGTGTGTGTGTGTGTGTGTGTGTGTGTGTGCGCACTCTTACCTGCTGAAATGTATAAAAGCCCACACACACAGGCTGCAGCCCATCCAGGAAACAGTAAAATTGATGTATCCTTTATGTAAAGTACTGTATGCAGAGTACATACACACATGCATATGACTGAGATTAATCTTGAGCGGTGGAGAGAAGAAGGAGGGAGCAGGGATGGAGGTGGAGGATGTAAATTGACAGTGCTGTAAAGTGACAGACCTGCTGCAGCTCTGCCTTTTTTTCCTCTTTACACACACACACACACACACACACACACACAATGGCCTGTTGGTGACAACAAGCAATTTATTACTAGATGCTGCCCTGTGTGTGCAGAGTGTGTTATATATTTTTGTCTGTGTATGCCCATTCCTCTGCCGGTCTGTTTGCATGAATGCGGTGTTACATGTGAGTGACGTGGGGTGTTAGTGGGCAGCGGCTACATAAAAGAAAACATGTTAAAGGAGAAAGTTTCTAATTCATTAGAAGGGCAGCTCCCCTCTGAGGTTTCTGTTGCTCTCATGTTCAATTTAGCGATTGGACTCGGCTTTCAAAGGGGTGTGAAAGGACGAGACAGGTGCTCCTGAGTACCGAGGTCTGCTGCCTGAAAACAGGGGTGTGTGTGTGTGTGTGTGTGTGTGTGTGTGTGTGTGTGTGCGCGCATGTGGGGAAGCTGTCCACTTTGGCCACATCTATTATCTCACCACCCCTCCCACTGGGACATCCCAGAAGCCCATTGATCATTGTTAGACCCTGTCATACACTCACACACAGACACACACACACACACACACACAAATATCAATCCCTAGATTACATGCACACAAACACAGACAAATGATTTACATATACACACTTAAACACATACATACACATATGCATAGGCACTTAGTTTTTACGAGCACTGTGACAAGATCAAATGGGTTCAACACAGATTGCGTCCAGTCCTCAAAGCACTTTACATCCTCAAGTCAATGCACCAACAAGGAGAATAAAAGAAACAACAATGGATGAAGTAGCTGACTGGGCGCTTTATGTTGTCTGATTCTTGTGTGTGGCAATGAATCTGGATCCATACAACGTTTTCTGACCTTGTATATCATCTACAATAAGTTAGATGAGGTGCTTTAAGTCAGATGAAAGACTTTGACAAAGCTGCAGACTCAACCTCATACAGTTCAAGGTCCGCTAGCATCCGCTTCTCCGAACCCTAATGTGTCTAGCAGTTGTGACTGGTGTAGCCATGCCCCTGCTGACCTAAGCCACATCTTTTATATTTGCTCTAAATTACAAACTTTCTGGGGCATAGATTTTAAAACATGATCTGACATTCTTGAAAAAGATCTTCACCTATGTCTCTACATTGCCATCTTCGGCGTAACGATCCCAAACCTGCACGGGGAGGAAGCAGACATCGTTGCTTTCTCTTCCCTCCTGGCACGTTGGTGGATATTATTGTTGTGGAAGTCATCTGGCCCTCCATTAGCATCCTCCTTGCTGGGGGGACGTGATGTTTTTTTTCTTGAGAAAATAAAGTTCACAATAAGTGGCTCGGCAGAGAAATTTTTTGTCAGGTGGCAACCCGTGATCACATATTTTAAAAATTGATCAACTATAACTATCTTCTTACTTAGTACAATGTGCCAGGGTTTACTTTTATTGCCAGACTGTTACTTACTTATGTGTTTGTTTTATATATTATTATTTATTTATATTTATATGTTATTGTTTAAGTAAGCAGCCAATATATAACAAGTAAAAGTACTCAATTTCTAAGACTATTATAAAAATATTATCTGGAATCATAATGTTATTATACATATTATATGCATTTGGGCAGTTTAATGTATCACAGTGCATCATGTTATCCGAGTTAATCATTTGTTTAATATTCTGCAAAGTGACTTGAGTATCTGTATCTGTATCTGTCAAATAAATATAGTGGCGTAAAAGTGCATTGTTTTCCTCAGTGTAGTGAAATAGATCTCATAAATGGAAATAATGAAGTAACAATACTGTTTGTTTAACAGCATTAAATAAATAAAAAAACATTTATTTATAGAAAAAAGGCATGAGCTAATATATGCATGCCAGTATGTTTAATTCTATGTTTACTTTTCAACCACCCAGCATCCTTTTATGGTCACAACTCTTTCCCACCCCATACTGCTCTGCGCTTAATCTTCTTTCCAGTACTACAGTGATCACGACTCAGTGTTACAATAGAGTAAACCTACATCTGTGTTTATCTCTGTAGGTGCTTTGAGTGAAGACCCCAACTTCCCAAAGATCCAGTGGCCTTCACCAGAAATGTGCTCAGCCTGCCATACAGTGAGGGATAACGGGGACCACAAGTGGAACAAGGAGCAGGTTCTCCCCTTCCTCATGTCCTACTTCTCATCCAACAGGATCCTCACAGGTACATTTTCTAAAGAGCTCGTGTCTCATGAATTCAAGGATCTTAAGCAAACTACAGAAATGGATTTCTTCTCTCTACCTTCCCGTGTTAACAGCCTGAAGCTCAAAAAGCATGAAACCTATTTGCATTTCTACATATTTTAACATATCTTTTATTAAGCAGCATGCTTCACATACAGATAACAGTGATTCAGTTGTTTCTCAGTCTAACATAATCATAATGGCAAAGGATGTGATGTCTCAGCAAGTGAAAAACATAAGAAGAGTAATGCCAACTAAAAAATCAGGAGCAAGGTAACACAGAGCCCAGACAATCCCACTCTGTCACCCTAACCCAGCTTAATTCCTTGTATATCTTTGACTGTGAAATATTACAAAAATTATAGATTGTCTTTAATCTCGTGCCTATTTTGAGTTCACCAGATTTGATCAAATTGAGAATTTATTTTATAAACCACATCAAATCTTTTCTAAATATAAGGCATTAATTATGGACTGTAGTTTTTCTGTTTTTGCTGTAATGAGTGAAAATCTTTCTGAGCTGAAGTAATGTTAATTGGTTTAGATAAAACAAGGATGCTAAAAGAATTATCTGATTCTTTAGAAATGATGTACTTCTTATGTACGTCTTTCTTTTCCTCGCCCTGTCAGACTACCTTGAAGATGAAAGTCAGGTCCTGGCTAAACAAAGGGAAGCTTTAGCGGCTCAGAAACATGGAGAGAGGAGAGCCAGGGAGGCCTTGGACTCCGTGACACATCTTCTCCCATCACAACCCACTGTGCAAGAAGAGGAGGAAGAGGAGGAGGATGAGGGGACTCAAGATGAGACAATGGCAGATGAAGAGGAGGAAGGTGGAGAAGGAGCACCAGCACCAGATGAGATGGGGGGTAAGACATCTGAGCCGACCCCCTGGGCCAAACCTGAAATGGAGTTGGGTCGAGGCCGGCAGCGGGCCCACAACAGGCCGAGCATTGTAGGGATGAGGATGCGAGAGCCACAGGAGGACATCGTGGATCTCGACTCATTTGTCAACCAGCATTACAAGGCCAAGGCGCTGCGACTGGCTGCCTCCAGCCGGGTCAAACAACGCACCCTGCAGAGGAAGGTGGAGCAGGAACCCGGGCCTGTGTTCGGGCTCGGCATGGAGATGGATGCAGGGCTCGGCATGGTGGGCCTGCAGCCTGTAGAAGCAGACTTTGACCTGGATGTGGGGAGGCAGAGAAAGCGGCTGCAGAAGCGAGAACTGATAGGTCAGTACTATGTTGAGGAGGCCGAGTTGAGCCACAGGGGACGCTGGATGTCTGTGCTGAGCATCGGATTCTCCAAAGTGGACATCAGCCTGTGTGTCATTCTTTACTGCCTGTCCTCCATGTGTCTTGTGGCCATGTACCTTTTCTTCAAAAACCGTCTCAGGCTAAGGCGAGCTAAAGTATCCCTGCCCTGAACCAAAGTGTTTCCTAATTTGAGTCAGCAATGATTAACTTCCATTAAGTCCAAGTAGGCTAAAGTTGGGTTAGTGTAAGGGGATGTGTCAAGATTAGTGCCATTTTATGTGGTCCACTTAACCGTTACCAGCAACCAAAGTAGACAACAGTGTGTTTCACCCTGAATGTCGTAGATGTATTACGTCCAACTGGAGAAGGAGGAGAAGGGAAAATTAGATCATCTTCTAGATCTTTTGATAATTGGGTAATTATTCAAATTCAGACTTAATGTGGCCTCCAGAGCTTTTTAGGCAGCACCTCCGCTGTGGAAAATCTGTGCATGTAGCTGTATGTTTCCATGAGTTTGGTGTTTGTACTAACCCTGATCAGTTTGTGCTTTTGATTCTGTTTGACCACTTACAAAGGATTATGTTTTTAGTGATTTTTGTTGCTTTATTGTTGTCGTTTGTATCTCACTGTACGGCGATTCACCTCGAAACAGTACGTCCCTGTGACCCAAAAAATTCATAATTTTTTGATATTTACACTTGATATTTACAGTTTGAACTAAATTCTCAAATAGGTGATTTAAAAAAAAAAATCTTTGCAGGTGTACTGTTTTCCCTCCAATTTTGGGGATTTGGAATTGTTGTGTTTTTAAATTTTTACATTTATATATTTAATTTAATAATCAGATGGTTAAATAAAAACAATCCCAGTCCCTAAAGGCTCTGTGGTTGCATCATATTGTTGAATACTGTGACTGGTCCACACTAACTTTCACCACCAGAGATCCGCCTTTTGTTCTTCACCACCTTCGAGGTGGCTTACTGTACAATACACTGAGCATTATGTCACGTCTTTTGAATATTACATCACACTGCTGAGTCCACATAACAGCCACTCTGGGTGTTTTTGAAGTGTTGTGGAGCGACGCATATGTTCACACTGGACAAGGTTTTAGAATAAGCAGGATTTGTTTTTGGCTTGTGTCCACGATGTAAAGCTTTGGCTGGTCATCTCAAAAACACTGTGTTTTTTTCCGTTTGCTTCTTTGCTTCTGTCTGAATCAATAAAATTATTTTTGATAAGGACTCATCTGTCACTGAAACCTTTCATTTGTTTAGGTTGGTCTAATTAAAGGCCCATCAGTCACACCTTTTTACAGAGCAGAGGTGAACCATCTGTATTGTTAATGGAGCCTCCCAGATGTTCTTCATCACAAATTTCTGTGTTTGTGTGTTGTTGTTTTTGTTTTACCAAGACTGCCAGGACGTGGGGCAAGGAGGACCCCAGGGTGTTACATGTAGAAATGGGCGGGTTAAAACATCCAAGGTTGAAGGAAAAAGCCTGTTGCCATCTGCTGTGCAGCGCAGGCTAAATCCTAACAATTTCATTGGGATTATAGCAAGTGTGTAATCCAGCTTTCCTTTAGGACTCGAGGGGAGAGATTACCCTTGAGGATTAGCTCCCTGCACATAATAAACTTTATTAAAACGCAATCGGCTTTTGTGGGGCTTCTTCCCTCACACACAGGGAAGCGGGAAGAAGAAGCAGACCTTGAGGGAGGGTAACATGGTTGAGATGGTCGGGTGAGGTGGATGAAAGAGGCAGTGTGTGTGTATGTGTGTGTGTGTGTGTGTGTGTGTGTGTGTGTGTGTGTAATAAATAGATGGATGGCGGACGAGGGTTTGATGTCGTCCGGATTACAACAAGCCCATCTGAAGGACAGCCGATGCTTGATCTTGAGCTTTGTGTTTCCTGGAACGTTGGCGCGAATTCCCCCAACCTGCCTCACACACACACACACACACACACACACACACAGATCTCACCCCGAATCCTTACTCTACCTCTTTATCCAAACCACGTTTCCACCATCACCAGTATGACAGGTTTTGATGGTGAATTAGTTGAGTTAAGGCAGTCGATTCCTCAACAACACATACACACACACACACACACACAAAATAGGTTGATTAATAGCCCTACATTAAAGCAGAGGAGCATCAAGGCTGAGCAGCTGTGGTTCTGTGACTTAATCAAACTCTCAGATACTTTGAATTAGACCCTCAATGACACATTATGATTGCCAGAATGGATTGAGAAAAGCACAGCTTGTCACAGGAAAGCTTCTGCATGTTATTTATTCCTTTTTCAAACATTATCCAATATATCACCTAACAAATTTTAATATCAGGGTGTTTTTTTTTAACTTGGGAAAGTGACAAACTAAAGGACGAATTACGTCCTTCTCAAACTTTTTTGTGCGTTCACTAACTTTTGTTATAGCTGTCATGTAATGTGCTTTTTTTTTGTTTACCTTTGCTACGGCTGAATTTGAATCAAAGACTCAAAGTATTAATTTTTAATTACATAATGTCTTTTGCTTTAAGTACTTTCCCCCACACACATCTGATCTGTTAATCTGTTTAAATGTTTACCTGTGTTTGTTATAGGATTGGAGTCAGCGATGCTTCGTGCTGCTTACTCTACAGAAGCCTTTTATCAGGTGCCTTGAGCCTCAGTGAGCTGCAAGCGTTATGCTGGTTCAGACTAATGATGGTTAATGAGGAAGTTGGCAGCAGTATAATATCTGTCTGCAACTTTGCCAAGACTGAGGTGAGCAGTTCACACTGAGGACAGTGGATTCAGGTCTAAATCAAGGCACATTCAGAGCTGCCTGTGCTCTTTATTTGAATTCAGATGCTAAATCAGTTTTGTCGAGTTAATAATTTGAAGCTCATCATAACATATCAAATGAAACATACGACAACAGAAGAGTATTTAAGAAGTTATTCATTTAACATGCAGACTTTGACATTACGTCTCAGTGAGTGCCCCTTTTCTGTGCACAGCTGCACAGCGAGCTAAACACACTTCCAATAAAGATCAAAAACGGCAGTTAGCATTTTAAAGTTTTTATGTGAAAACTGACATATAACAAACAAACGTGTGAAAACACAACATATGAAAATATTTGTGGATCTGTACTGCAAAGTATTCATGGAAAGTAACTGTACTAAGTGCATATATTCAAGTACTTTTGAGGTAATTCTGATGAGCTTGTACTTTACTTCAGTATCTACTTTATACATAAACTCCACTACAATTCAGAGGCAGATATAATACTTTGAACTGCACTACATGCAGATTATTAGTACAAAATATAATCCACAAATAAATATTACACATTAAGCTGTATAAATCAGCTCCACTTTTACCAGCTTCAATATTAAAGTGATGTGTACATTACTGTATCACATATTATTATAATCTAATAATTATGAAATGAGTCATGACTCTGCATAATGGGTACTTTGTGCTTTATGTATATTTTTATGTTTTTCAAACATGTTTGTTATATTTTCCTTAAGTAAAGTTTTGAATTTGAATATAGCTTTTACTTGTAACAGAGTATTTGTACACTGTGGTACTTTGTAAAAATGAATGCTGCAAAGAAAGTTATGAAAGCATCTGCATTAGTCTGGTTTCTCCACTCTTTATTCAGAATTTCCCTTTAATGTGCCACGCTTGTCTACAAAGTTGAGAGTTGCAGATTGCAGTTTTAAAGTTAGTGCTTTTATCAACTGCTGTTTCCAAGGTCAAGAACAAACTTTGAAGCTCAAGACAGGAAGTCTTTAAGTGTTTTTATGTAAACATCTACAGTTAAACTGACAGCTGGGTAAATTCCACCTGCAGATGGATGTTGACCGAAAATGGTCAACTTTATCACCTCTCCTCCGGGTACAATACGAGCCGTTCACTCCAAAAGGCTCGATTACTTTCTTCCAAACACTTTGTGCTTATTCGCTGCAAAACAAATGCGCACTGAGACATTGTTGTGTTATGAAAGCACAGACTGAAGGGTAAAAACCTCACCTTGCTGCCCTGTTGTTGTCTTCCATAAATTAGACAATGTAGGATTTTATAGTCGCTCCTCTCCTGTATGCTCTCTGCTTCGATGTTTATTACCCCTCCAGTATTGATATTAAAATGCAGGAGGGGCTTGATGCATTTTTCTGTCATCTCTCTTTCTGACTTTAATAATACTATAAAGCTTCCTGCTGTGGACAGAGGGAGAACGAGGGGAGGGGGGGGTGAATAAATTATGAAAAAGAGGTTAATATATGGTATTGGTATATATCACATCTAAACTAAGCCAGATCCCCTTTCGGTTTTAAACATTCAGCCTTTTAAAAGAAGGAGTCAAGTAGGGTCAGATCCATCTCATTTTACTGCCGCGGTCCCTCCCCCTTTCATGTGGACACTCATCTGCTGGTCTCCCAAACATCTCCTCTTACCATCAGTGTGTTGGGATGATGCTCGTACAAAGGAGGACAGGAGGAGACTGTTAGTTTACTGCACTGACATGTTGTCAACCTATAAGGAAACCAAAAGAAACCGTTTGTTTCTGTCCGATCCTGCACAATCACAGTTTGTCTAGTTGTGTAACACGTGCATGTTGCTTTATTGTTCCTGATCTTTGATTTTAGCAAATTTAAAAGTCCTTGCAGTTCATCTGTGCACAGCAGAGAGTGCAGAAGAAGTGTGGACAGGAGAGAGGGGAAGCCCCGAGAATCAATAACTTCCTTCTATCAACTGTGTTTAGGCCTTGATAATGTGCTCAGCTGGACTATTTTAATTTCAACACAGATCTGACCTTTACTTCCTCTGTTCTGTTCTGATCTTTTATGTTCTGGTCTCACCCCCTCCTCCTCCTCCTCCTCCTCCTCCTCCAGAGGTAGCATATAGCTTACAGGAAGTGTAGGTAATGAAGTTGGAGAAGATCCAACACTTGTCAGTCACATTGTTTTAATTCACTCAGCTGACACTGCTCCTGTCATTGAAGCGGGAAGATTCACTCCTCACCTTCGTTGGAAAATATCGAAGGTTTTAGTAGATCTTTGCTTACTTTGTTTGTGATAAAAGAGTCTTCGTGCCATCAGGTATTAATCCTCACTTTAAAGGTAGCAAAATATAGCCTGTAAGTGCACATTTTTAACAACAGCTAGGTTGTATATTTTATTTGATAGCAACAGACATAGACAAATAATAATGACGAGCAAGTTTATTAATTGAGATGTACTGTGCGTTGTGCTTTACTCTGTCAGTACTCTGGGAATTGTAATGCAAACTGAATTAGCAACACAGTCTGAAGATTAATGCTTCTGTCAGAACCTGAACTTGAAGGCCAGGCTCAGGAAAGTTGGAAACTTGAAAATTTTTGCTCGTCTAAACTCTGATTCAATTGTATTCTCTTGTTGTGGTGTAGTCTGTGGTGCACATTCAGAGATTACTGCCTCAGACCAGTGTGACATTTGAACTGCAGTGAGTCACTATCAAAACTTTTCATGCAGGATTTCATTCATTCATTTGCTTCCCCGTCTTATCTTATGAAGGTCATGAGGGTCTGGAGTCTATCCCATCATGCACTGGGGGAGCCAGCAGACAGGGCAACACCTTGGGCAGGTGCCAATGAATCACATGACCCTGACATTAGATAATATACCTGAATTATGTCTTTGCTGATAGATAGAGAGAGATTCCTGTCTTGATTTTATAAAAGGTTCATCATTTATGAATGCAGACTCACTATTAAATAATTAAAACGATCAGTTTTCCATAAATAAATGTCTTGTTTCTTTATATCTAATGTAATAAAACATTTCTACACTGTGATGTTTGTGAAGTACATCCCGTGTGTTTTGAAAAGAATAAAAAAAAGTTTATCAGATTATTCTTTTCAAATCTCAATCAAGTCTTTCATCAGGCAGGTTTGGCTGCACTGTTGCACTAGTTATTTGAGTCAAATGAGCCTATTAGCGCCTCGTCTTAGCACGACAGGGTCAGGTTCAATCAGGGGAATTGGAAAATATCATTTCTGACGGGAATAGATTCCGTTTGTTCAACCAATCTCTTCTACTAATTACCCAAATGGACAGGAGCTGTCAGGAGACAATAACTATTCCCTAATAGAATTTGCCCCCCAAGTGCAATTTAATTTTCTCCTCCGTGCTCTCTCCTATGGTTTCCCCCTCGCTTTCTGCCTCTCTCCCTCTCTCTGTTCCTCTCCTGCTTTCGGACCAAATGGTTAGGGACACGGTGCCATTGCTACCTAATGTTGTTTTGTCAGTGGATGCAGGAGAAAGTGTGGACTGACTGACTGACTGACTGCTGTTTCTCTGCGAGCTGTTCTGCTCATCCTGCTGAAGAAGGAGAAGAGAAATCTCAGCGGCATGGAGGAGGAGGAGGAGAAGAAGAAGGAGAAGGAGAAGGCGATAAAGGAGAGGTGGAGCAGGAGGAAGAGGAGACGAGCTGGGGTGCTTAGGTAGGTCTGTACTGTGATGTTATGTGTTTATGTTGCATCTCAAGTTGTCTAAAATATGCATCTTCCCTGAGGTGAAGTCACTGAGATATAACTGTAATATAACTGTGAATTATAGGTGATCATTTGCACACACCATCACTCCTGTACTGCTGCATTTGCTCTTGTTCCTATTTGATATTTAATTGGGATGAAATGCAAATAATGTCCCAAAGGATGCATGCATATTCTTTGTATTTAAACACATCCAAATAATAAATTAAACCCATTAAATGTTTGATGTTTTTTGGCTCATGATGAAGCAGGCCTGCTGCAGTGAGTTATATATGACAGTACAGGCTGACACACACCTGTGTTATGCTCCATATAAGCCTGCTCATCCTGCTTAGATGGATGTGTGTTCTGTATTTTTGACTGCTCTGTAAGATGGATCTGTGAATCGCAAACGTCAATGAACTCGTCCACTGAAATATTAGATCTAATTAGAGGTGACTGGGTCAACGGCGGTGGCAAAGGAGTCGCCCTCTGCTTGAATTATTGCTGCTTCCTCTGCAGAAACACCTTCGTGTAGACAAAGATCAGTCATTTCTCACAGGAAGCGCATTATTGTAATCATTTGATCGTTGTTTTCTCCTTCTGGTGGCTCTGAGCGCCTTGTTTCAGGATAAAAACATGATATGGTGTTAAGCTCAATTTAATTTATGTGTGGGAACGTGGATATTTTATACCATCATTTGAATATTTGCTGCCATCCTGTGCAGTAAGAATGTTTATTTCAAATAAATCCAGATGTGGATTGTTTCGCAGATCATTTGGTCTTTTTTTTTCTTTTTTTCATCTCATTTAACAATATATAAAAAAAATCATTTAGTGTCCCACTAAACCAGATGTGTGCGCGCTCACATCTTTTCCCTTTCTGCATTTTAACATCCGCAACACAATTATTCTAATTGTGTTGCCCTTTGCTGACAGGTTAAGAGCATTTTTATCTGCATTGTTTTCCAGGGCAGCTAAAGGGTCTCGATACCAACAATCAGAGTAATTGAATAGTTGAATAAATTGAATGAATCTTGAGGGGGGAAAAGTGTATAATGAAAATAAAGTAAGACCAGATGATTCCCTTTGCCACACGTGGACGCGCCATGGATGGATGGATGGATGGAGGGGACAGACACCTGGCCTGGCCTGGCAGCAGCTTTGTGAATCGGTTGGATAAAATTCCTGTAATATCCCAGCCCTCCTTTTTTTTTTAATCAGCTTGATGTGCGTTTTCATTTTACTAAATTACATTTGAAACATTACCCACGCAGGCGAGCGGCTTATGAGATTGTGGATTGTGGGTCCCTACAGTATATAAACAGTGCGCGACAATAGAATAAACACTCTGTACCTGGAAAAAGGCTCTACGGAGAAATCAGCAGAGAAAATGTTGGTTTGTTTAGTTTTCAATTGGAAAGATTTATTTACCTAAAGTGGAAAATTTCAAACAAAAGGCAGAATTTTTGTAATTTGCACACACACATCCTGCATGTTGCGTATTGTTCATTCATAATAATACACCTTTTTATTTGTGGAAATGTTTACAACGATGAACAAGATTTTTACCTTAGATTTCATGAACACAAAATCATTTAAACATCAAAATATCAAATCAATTATTACACTGAATGTCTTGAAAAAATATTATATTAGGGTGAATTTGAATAACACAAAAAAATGCTTTGTTGTTCAAGATAAAATCCAGATGTGTGTGTGTGTGTGTGCAGATGTGGAGTGTGTGCTGAGCTGCAGACGGACTCACTGTTGATGGAAACAACCTGCTGTTGGTTTGGAGGCGGACCGCCGGGTAAAGCAGCACCGCTGTGTGCTTTTCTTTCCACGCTTGAAGTAAATTGGAAGCGAAGATTGAGTTCATCTAGCTTGAACTAGCAGTCCTCCGGGGGGAATATCTTATCCGGGAGAAGCAAGTCTCAGACGATGGGGTTTGAAATGAACAGTGTCAGGAGGGGACTGCGCCCAGACTCCTAATCCTAACTGTCACTGAAGAGAGATCCAGCTTCACACAGCTGCCACAAACCTGCCAGAGGAAAGAGTAAAAGGCCTTTACAGCTCATAGGTGAAGGTGTTGTGTGGATCTGATTCAGACATGCGTCCAATCATGTCACTCCTGGTGTGGCTGCACATGTGACAGCCCTGAAAAGATATTTAAACATCTGTTTTAAGAGAAAAACATGTCAATTAACACTTTTTTTGGACATATTATTGCTTTTATTTCATGTTGACAGCTTGCCTATACATGCAACTTTTATATTTACAGCCACGTGCCTTCCTCAGCCTTTCAACCTGATCTATAAAACTTCAATTTTTTTGTCCAAATTAATAAAATGATCTGGTGTTTTTTGTGCCCATACACTCATACTGTCTACAAGGATACCTCTCATCCTTTCTTAATAAATTGTTAACCCCTAAAATAAAATGTTTCTCATTTCCCTGGCTGCCTGGATGTGACCCTCCTCCTTCTCTTCTCCAGGAGGAGCCCTGCTGGCCCGGGGCCCCTCCGGGGTGCCACTGCAGTGAGCTATTTATGGTCTCCACAGGAACAAGGTCCCGCCTCTCCGGAGACATTTTCATATACCATGTTAGACGCTTCTCCTCCTCTCCTCCTCTCCTTTCTCCTCCTCGCCTGTTACACCTATGGAGGATGCTTTCCGCCCTCGGGGGCCTCCTCTTCCTGCGCTCCTATTGGCCCCCGGTGAGCCTCTGCCGTAGTGACGTCAGGCCCCGCCGCCCCTGCAGCGCTGAATGGACAGAGCAGCCTGTCTGATTCACTCCAAAACAGCTCGGTACGGCACGGCACGGACATCATCATCAACATCCCGGGGAATAGAGACGTAACAGGGGATAGAGGCTTCACGGGGAGCTGCGGAGAGGACAGAGAGGAGAGAGAGAGGCCTCAACATCAGCACCATCATACTTTTGTTTTTCTCCACAAGACAGGACGGAGGGAGTGCGCCCACCGTGTTGCGGGTGTATGTGCGTGCGTTTGTCCCCCGGTTTGGATCACGATGATGCAAAGTGCGGCGGTCCTACCGACAGAGAGTCCTGTAAAGAGTTTGCCGGAGATTCTCGGAGTGCCACTGCAACGTAAGACATTTTCTCTCTCTCTGTCGATTATCAATGTGGAAACGAGGCTGGCGAGAGCAACCTGTGCTGCAGGGTTTCACTGTAGGGACAGAGAGGTTTAGGGACAGCAACACGGCCGAGGATGAGGACAGGAGACGAGTCTTAGATTGTCACGTACAGGGCAGTGATGTGTCATGCTGCTTATATTTCAACGAGCATAAAGACGCCTTAAATAATTCTGATTATTGCAGCGAGCAACCCGCATGTCCAATTCATCTTTGCAGCCTCGCAGGCTTGTATTCTGCAATAGGCTGCAACACTTGCACGGTGCAAGGATGAGAATAAAAAAACAAAACAAAAAAACAAAACATGGAGAATAATAAAGATCATTTCTGATAAAGCTTTTCATTTTCCAGTTTGGCCTCAAACTTTCCGTCAGGTTGTTTGGTCTTACAGTGAGTCTCCTCCGGCAGCTGTTAATTTGTAAACGAGCCTCATGGTCAAGAGATCAGACGCAGTTGTCATCACCCATCAGATAAATACACACTGACTTTGACTGACACTCAGTCCTGGGTTAAATAAACGCCTGACACACTTCAGTTTTTCATCTCTGCAGCAAGGCCTCGAGGTCAGTTTGTGATTTTAATGTTTCATAATTTAAAGGCTCGTTTATTTATTGTGAGATGAGAGCCAAAATATTTATCGCAGTTATATATATATATATTTATTTACAGCATCTTTATTACAGCTTCCAGCATCAAAGGCGAGAATTACCTCTGTTCATTACATCTGTTCGTCCCGGCGTGTTAATCTGTGCCAGGCCCTCCCTTTATAATCTGATAGTGCAATCAAGATAGAAGTGCAATGGGACACATCTTAGCTCTGACCTTATTATTTACAGGAGAGTTAATAAAAAATAATATTCAGATGGATCTGCCTCCAAAAGGAAATACTAGACAAACACTGATATTAAATGTTTTGTTCCGTCCTGCAGCTCTAAATATTTCGCGTCCACATAACCAGAACACAAAATAATATCAGGTTTATTTAGTGTGAACTGCAAACAGAAGTACAGGTGAATCAGGATGACCGTGTGAGTCCCTCGCAGCCTTTTCAGCTTTTCTGTATTTAACCCAGACTGAAGAAAAAAAAGAGACTATATGTGGTCGGCTTATGCTCTTTAATTTTTATAAATCGAGGCAGATTAAAAGATTGGATAAAGATCCTGCCACTCAGCTCCCCCTCCGCCTCCTCCTCCTCCTCCTCCTCCTCTTCCACCCCCCTGCAGTCCTGGATTTAAACCTGGATTATTCCAGGAATAAAAGCAGCAGAGAATTTATCCAACAGTGTTTTATATCATGGACAGAGTGCTCTGCTGACTCAGGGCAATTACACCTCCAAATCTTAACCTGCAGACTATTAGTCTGGGATATAAAGTGTTTACTTCACGTTTAATTACCACAAATCATTCCACCATTGAAGCTCTGAGAGGCTGCCAGACTGCACTTCTTCATCTTCTATTAAAGAAAAAAAGAAAAAAAGAAAAGTGTTAAAGGAAAAATTGTGTTTCACTTCGTGTGTGAAAGAAACGAGAGGTGATGAGACTGAATGTAGTGAAGAGTGAAAGCAACAGATACCAAGATATGGAGCCATCCTGAAAACACGAGGTTTACTCTCTCTCTCTCTCTCTCACACACACACACACACACACACACACACACACACACACTGTCTCTCTCTCATACACACACACACACACACACACACACACACACGCTGAAGCTGGACGGTGCACGCTCTGTCGTTGCCAAGATCCTGCTGCTTTCCTTTCAGCACCACCTCTCTTCGCTCAGCTTCATCCAGCCACCACCTCCCTCCTCCAGATATTTAAAATAATTTATCATCCCCTGTATAAATCACAAATATAAAGATTCAGGTGGACTCCCTTTTAAATAATTTCTTCTATCGTCTCAGTACTCACATATTCACACATACTCGTGTCTGCGTCTGTGCAGGAATGTTGCTTTCGCTTCCAACATCTGCTATTTCCACTCAGCTAATAAGATTTTAGTCACCGCTGCCTTAAATTAAAATGAATGCAATGCAAAAAATAATAAACATATCAAACTAAATTATTATACATTAGCTCATTTTTTAAAGTTTTTTTTTTTTAAGATATAAAAATGTGCGTTCACATGTGTGTGTGCAGGCTGCGCTGACCTCCAGATCTTTGTGTTTTCTGGCTGTGATGAGAGAAATCAAAAAGCATCTTGAGCTTTGGTCGGTTTTATTGTGAGATGATTTCACGGCCGAGAGCTGCCGCAGCTCATGTGTGTGTGTGTGTGTGTGTGTGTGTGTGTGTGTGTGTGTGTGTGTGTGTGTTTATGCTGGTGTTTGCTCTCTGTCTCCTTCATATTGATTTTTCATTATCGGATATCATGTGGATGTTTGACTAAAGAGAAGCCGCCAAAGAAAATGTAGTAAAATAGCTGCGCTTATAATTTACAGGATAAATGAGGAAGATTAAACGCAAAAGTAATCGTCAGTGTTGTTTGGTGTTTAGATGAGAGGACGAGGCCTTTTTTCACATCAATCACGCGCTATTTCTCTGTTATATATGATAGAAATGATACATTTAATTATGAAAGAGACTTCAGTCCTGTAAATATATCATGTTAGCGATATACAAACAGACTCATTTATTGATTTCGTTTATTAAAGATGCAGGTCTGAGAGGAAAATGCATTTGTTTCTCTTTGATTTATAACTTTAATTTCACTTTTTGTTTTTTGTTTTTGTTTTGTTGTGTAATCTGCAGTTTATCGCTGTAGATAATCGGGTAATATTAAAGAATCGGAAGGTTAAATTCAGTCTGATCTCTGTTTCTGCATGTTGCAGCTTGCCAGCTTTGTGTTTTATAACCACAGAAATAAAATAAATGTTACCTCGTCTTCACTCTGATGAACTTAGCATCTAAAAAAAAAAGCATCTAAAGAGAAGATCGAGCTTCAGAAACATCAGTGTGATTGTCAAAAAGCAGGTTAGGTTACCTCTGCACTGCTGGAAACAGCTCCCAGGTCAGCACCTTGGACAGGGACGGACACAAAGCAAAAGTAGACTGATGACAGTTTATTTGTTTAAATATATTCTTTGTTTGTTTGTTTGTTTATTGCATTTTTTAATTGTGTAACAAAAAGACGATCAAATATAATTCATTCTGTAATTTAAAATACTAAAAAAAAAAAAAAAAAAAAAATCGAAACAAAAGGGGGCCAAAAAAAATAAAAAATAAACTAAAAAAATAAGAAAACATCGAAACAAAAGTGGGTCAAAAAAAATAAAAAATAAACTAAAACATAAGACTTGTTTGGTCAAACAACTGCAGGACTGGACTGATGCAAACATTTCTACGTTAAGAAAATGATTTTAATATAAAAGTATTAAATATAATGTTTGAAAATGTGCAGCCATCCTTGTCTGATCTGACACAAACATCTGTTTTTATGCGCAAAGTTAATTTTAAATTCATCAAACTGTCCTTTGTTTTGAATATGAACGCTTACCTGAAACCCTCCTCCGTCCTGGCTTGTGTGTGACCGCCTCCTGCTGTTGCTTCCCCCCGCAGAGATCCCTCAGTGTGCCGGCTGTAGTCAGCACATCCTGGACAAGTTCATCCTGAAGGTGCTGGACAGACACTGGCACTCCAAGTGCCTCAAGTGCGCCGACTGCCAGACTCCGCTGGCGGACAAATGTTTCTCCCGGGCAGGAAGCGTCTACTGCAAGGAGGACTTCTTCAAGTCAGTGTGCCCCTTTCTCTGCTTTCCTTTGTGATATTATATATTAATTATAGTTTATAAATATTTACAGTTTCCTGATCTGTGCTCGATAAAATCCCAACAAAGCGACCTCCATTTAAAAAAAGTAATATTTTGATTAAATCCACCTCTAATCGTGATGTTATGGGATGAAAATGACAGATACTGATGGAAATATGTCTTTAAATAATTCGGCTATATCACCTGTTTACAAAACAACCTAAATTTAATATTTTATATCGATTTATATCTGTTTGCTAATTGTTAGCAACATTAGCTCTGTTGCTAAACACGTGTTAGCATTGACTCATTATTTCTACTTTATATCTTCGTGTTATTCATTTTTTGGGGAAATTATAATATCAGATATAATGTTATTATTTTGTTTTTTTTAATACAGGAAAGGTTTTCAGCGACTTTCTTTCATTTCTGAACCAAAACATCCACAAAAAGAGCTCATATTGCTGCTATTATTATGTTAGCATAAACACATTATTTCTACTTTGCATCTTGTTTTTTTAATAAATTCATGTTGTATTATAATAAAACAAATAACGTAAGTAATATTAACAGGAAGGTCTCTTTTATTTCTGAACTCAGACCTCAATAAAGAGCTAACATCGGTGATATTTTGGTGAATACTGATTTTTTTTTAAGGTTAAATTAATTATTCTTTTTGTGTTTTTGCATTAAACGCCTATAACTCAGTATGTTATACTTGTTTATATTTTTACAGGCTGTTTTGTTCTGCTGGCATTGTTAGTAAAATTCAAAACAAATGCTCAAATATCTCTATCTTTTCTGTCTTTCTTCTTTTCAAAAGATTGGATTTCTGAGGGCATTACAAAAGAAAATTGAGTTTGACTTTTATCCAAAACAGGATCAGCAGATCGTGGCTTTTTACTAAATCATGTTTGAAAGGTTTTAATGCTCAAAGCTTGAATGGGACCCAAAGAAGCTGGCTGGAGTCTCACAGAGAGTTAACTGTGTTAGCCGACCCTGGGGACGAACACGGGGCCACGTTTGCATGTTCAAACTGTGGCCGAGGGACACGTGTGGGCTGGAGAACACACACGTACATAAACACACATGTGTACACACACATCCAGTGCTTCCCAGTAGTGATTTGGAGGCTTCACCTTGCTCTTTTTTTTATTTCTGTAGGTAGGTTGTGTGATTTAAAGCCTCTCCTGAGTCAGTGTTTTATTGGTTCTCCTCAGGGTGCGTTTACTGCGAACACTCCTCCTCCTCCTCCTCCTCTTCCTCTTTCTTCCTCTTCTTTCACCTCCTCCTCTTCCTCCTCCTCCTCAGCTCTCAGTACTTCATCTGCAAACACATAAACATGCAAACACGCACACACACACACTGACGTGCACACACACACCACACAGTGCATTGATCCTCTCCATCCATCAGCTTGCAGACAGGTCTATCGTTAACAGAAATGCATCCCAGCGCTGATTTTTCCCTCTACAACAGCTGGAGCTTCTATTAATACAGACACTGTGTCATCATTCTTGGCTGCAGTTGAAGAAATAGCTGTCTAGCATGTGAAATTTTAATCTGGCTTGGTCTCATCTCCATCAGCCTGTAAAGTGGGTATAAATAGGAGAAGGATGTCAGTCTACCCTGCGGGTGTTTTGCATCAATTTTCTCTAATGGCAGCTCTTTTCCTTTATGTTTCCCTGCAGGCGTTTTGGAACAAAATGTGCATCATGCCAACAGGGGATCCCTCCGACGCAGGTTGTGCGGAAGGCGCAGGACTTTGTGTATCACCTGCACTGCTTTGCCTGCATCATGTGCAGCCGACAACTGGCCACCGGGGACGAGTTTTACCTCATGGAGGACGGGAGGCTGGTGTGCAAGGTGGATTATGAGACAGCAAAACAAAACGGTACGTCTGCATACATCTAAAAATATCAAGCAGTGGCTGATAATCAGCTTAAATCTTAATGCATCTAAATACAAATACAGGTTTAAACTTTACTTTAAAAGACTCTTTTTATCCATACAGCCAGCCTGTGTGGTTCAGTGACTACACCAGACTCACAGTGGAGGATGTGATCAGGTTGTGTCCACTGTGTAATGCAGCCAAATAAGTAGTGACTGTGGATCTATGTTGTTTGTCATCTGGGTGTGGATGCTGTCTATCTCCCTCCCTCTCTTCTGAGATTTCCATGCATCTCTGATTGATTATGTAAAGTGAAGCAATGCTCTTATATGGTGCGGCCCCCAATAACTCTGCTGGGTTAGATTTATGTCCTGTGCCGTGGAAGTGGGACAGATGCACAAGGACAATAATACACTTCCATACATGACCGTTCACTTCATTTGACACACGTGTACACCACGCAGAGGCCAAGGGGCACTGCCTGTTAAAGAAACGTGACAGATGTAAGAAGAAGAAGTCACTCACACTTTTAATGATGTTTCCAGATGATTCAGAGGCGGGGACCAAGCGACCGAGGACCACCATCACGGCCAAGCAGCTAGAGACCCTCAAAAGTGCCTACAAAAACTCGCCGAAGCCGGCACGCCACGTCAGAGAGCAGCTGTCTTCGGAGACAGGGCTGGACATGAGAGTAGTGCAGGTAGAGTAGTTTTGTCTTTTACCATTCAGGTGTCCAGCTCGGTTTCGCACAGCAAAAAGAGGACATCACTTTGTATCATCCTGATTTGAGCATCTTTAAAATTATTTTCAAAAATAAAACAAATTATCAGATTTATGATTATTAGTATTATTATTATTAAAACTTTCAGACTTTGGAACAACCTTCCTGAAGAGCCAAGAAGATTGTATCTTATTTAAAGTCGACACAAAAACAACACAAACATCTCCTTAAACATATTTATGTGTTTATTTTATGTGAGGACTTTAATTGTTTAATTGCTTTAATACTTCTTTTTGTGATTTTCTTACTTTTTCTGCTGATTTAATATTTGATTGTGAATTTTTTTGCAACACCATTTTGATCGGTGTTGTTTTTCTAGTTTATTATGATCCTCTAGTGTACCATTGATTCCTATTGTCAGAAGATTTTTATCATCAACATTCAATAAGTCAGATTAAACAAAAAGAAAATATTCATGATGATTACTAATATTATTAGTTGGAGTAGTATTTCCTTGTTTTGTGTAATTTACAATCTGAATTCTTGTTGTCAGTGAGTGATTATTATTATTTTCTCTGTCAGGTGTGGTTCCAAAACAGGCGAGCAAAAGAAAAGCGTCTGAAGAAAGACGCAGGTCGACATCGCTGGACTCAGTTTTATAAAAGTGTCAAACGCAACCGAGGAGGAGCTAAAGTGGAGAAGGAAAGCTCGGCCGACGACGCAGGACTCAGCGACAGCGAGCTGAGCTTCAGAGGTACGTATTGTGTGGAGCACATATCTATTATTGCTTAAGAGAGAGAGAGATTCCTGAAAGGGAATTGTCAGTCACACTGTTGTACTAATGGGATTAAGGGACCTTACAAGCTGCTAAATGACACGGTTCTGAGTGCAGCAGCCGTTGAATGCGTCTTTGTGGCATTTCATTTGTTTTCTTGCGTTGTTCACTGCACGGTGTCACCAAAACGCCGTTCTCATTTCACATTCCCCTCACACCTCCCCGCGCCCGCTGACGCATCCTCCTGCCTCAGTTTGTCGCCATGATGGAGCTTATTGGAAAAGAGAGAGGCTCCTTAGTGGGATGCAAACGACATTTTAGACATCCATATGTTATTTAATGTTCGCAAACCTCCGTTTTGGGTCGTCATAAAAGTCTTCAAGCCACTTTTTTTTAAAAAGAAGACCATTTTTATGAGAAATGAAAACATGGTGACAGAAACTCTATAAAGCATGTGAGGCTTTTAGTCAATTAGAAAGAAAGCGCTCTGGAGCTTTGCTGTTGTTGAAGCCGCCCGGGGGAGAGATTGAGATGGAAACAAATATTTTGTGCTGCAGTAATTGCACACATACAGACCTCCTTTGTTAGAGAAGAACATCATTTCTCACCAACAAAACTACAGTGGTCCACTTACTGTACCTTCATGAAACCCACATAATGTTGCCACGATAAATCGCACCCATAAAAGCACTTAACTGTATTGAAATATAACAACTATATAATGTTCTTGCACTGGATAGCACTGTTGTCAAAGTTTTTACACCCCTCATGCTAAGTGGTGGTACCTCTTCCGCAGACGACCAGGTCCTGTCCGATCTCGGCCATACCAACGGGATTTACGGGAGTGTCGGCGACGTGACGAACAGCGCGGTGCTGAACGGCGGCTTCTCCGTGGACGCAGCGGGACAGCCCTACCACGACATCCGAGCGGGAAGCCCCTACGGCCTCCCTCAGTCGCCCTCCTCCATCACCTCTCTGCCTGGCCACACCCCTCTCCTCAACAACCTGGGCTTCAATATGGACAGTCTGGTGGTGCAGGGTGGGCCGGGCGGCGTGGGACAGGCCCTGAGAGCCATGGCAGGGGGGCCCACCTCAGACCTCTCCACGGGCAGCAGTACAGGATACCCTGACTTCCCCACCAGCCCCGCATCATGGCTGGACGAGATGGACCATTCCCAGTTTTGAGTCTCGAACATGAAGATCGCTGCGGGGATACGACAGAAACAGACTCACAAGGCTTTTTACATTTCTATCGCCCTCCTGGTACGTTTTGTGACTTTGGGTGAAGATGAGAAGGAAGGGAAGAAGTGTGACTCTCGGTCCCTCAACGGTGAGGGAACAACCAGGTTAGAGACGCGCAGTCCGGATAAAAGCAGTGAAGAACACCTCCACACCACTGAATGTTCAATCTCAACACTGTACCATACACTTTTTGTTATCACCTGACTTTATTTTGTTCTTTCACTCTGAGAATGAGACTGGATTTCCAATAAGTCGGTGGATTTTGCTCACAGGGGAGGTGATATCGTCTCACCCCCCCCTCCAAAATAAACCATCCC
This sequence comes from Larimichthys crocea, assembly GCF_000972845.2. Classification (NCBI taxonomy): domain Eukaryota; kingdom Metazoa; phylum Chordata; class Actinopteri; family Sciaenidae; genus Larimichthys; species Larimichthys crocea. Next base: position 20,346,697 of record NC_040027.1, read on the forward strand.
CGTCTAACAGCTACAACAATAGGGATACAATCTAGATCAAAGTCCCTATGAGACCCAGGAGGCACCTGCATGCTTCTTGATTGATAATGAGTAGGACTGCTGTCTGGCCATATCATAGCCTTTACATTGGCGATGCACTTTACTCTCCTCTTCTTTTTCTACACATATGGACAGGAATGCAGGAAATGAGAGGAAGAGAGAAAAAGAGGAGAGACATATGCACAAGGCAAAAACACAGTGTTTC